>NW_026691689.1:0-56723 GCF_020826845.1 Diceros bicornis minor
CAGGGGATAAGCTTCAGACAAGTCTTTCCATGTCCCTCTGCATGACAATAGACTTCCTCCCCTCTCCCATTCCACAGGCCCACCCGGGACATCCACCTTTGTCATTAGCTCAGGAGAGGATGCAAGATGAGAATCTCTGCTATTGTGTGGGGAGACTCAGTTTCCCCGGGTTTCCCCCATGGACACATGTTCTTCAGCTGGGTCTGATTTTCTCCAGACAAGCTGTCTTGCGAAGGATTTGGCCAGCCTAAGAACCTGAAGGGAAAGGGCGGAGGGGGGTTCTCTCTCTGCCCCCGACAGCCCCGAGCTGGGTCGGTCCCTCAGACCCGGCCAGGGGCAGCCCATCCCCCGGCGCCCTTCCCCGGGGCATCCAAGGGCAGGCTCGGCGCCAGCCCCACCCCGCTCGCCACTGCCCGACCAACGTCCTCCCTCGGGGGGCCTGGGCAGAACAGGGACCCGGCTGTGGGAGGCCTCCAGATCTCAGGCCTGGCACACCGTTTACCAGGCTGCTTCCTCCTCTGACGGGGGCCCAGCACACGCCCCTGGAGACTTGGCAGCCGCCCCCAGGGCTCTAGCCTCTGGAACTCGTCCCCTTGGAAGGGGCCTGGCCCAGGTGCCAGGTTCGGCTGGTCGGCCAGCCTCCTTTGGAGAAAGCAGGCAAGCCGAGCCAGGCTTGCAGTGGCCCTGGCGTGACACCTGCCACCTCAGGCAGAGGGCCTCCCGCGTGCCCTCCATGGCGGGTTTCTCCCCGGAGCCGTGGCCTGGGCACTAGGAAGGCCGGGCCTCCCCGACTCCCGGGAGGAGGGGCTAGCCCACTTGCGCCCTGGCCCCCAAACCCTCTGGTGCCATCTGCCTGTCTCGGCACTTCTGACTCCACAGAGCCTTTCCTACATCTGGGCTGCCTGCCGTGGCAAAGTGCAGGCGTGGGGTGAGGCCATGGCTTTGTCTTTCCAGGAAAAAATGAGCCCCTGGCCGAAGCAGCAGGCCCAGGCAGAGCCTTGAGCTTGAAGCCCAGTAGGTCTGTGGCCCTCAGGGCCAGAGCAATGCTTTCAAGGCAGGGAAGCGGCCTGCAAGCTGAGTGGGAGTGGGGGAGGGGAGGGAGACAGCTGAAGCCGAGTCCAGAAGGGCGGCGATGGAAGAGCTGCAGCTGGGTCAGAGCCTGCAGGGAGAGCATGGCCTTCACTGAGGACCCCCCCCACCCCCCCAAAGGCCAGCCCTAGGCCCCGGCGGTCGCGCATGCGCCCTTGGCCTGTGCGGTGTGTGGGGGGTTGAACCCAAGCCCGCACGGCTCCCGGAGCGGCCAGAGAAAGAAGGGCCCATGGAGAGGTAGGCGAGGTGGGCAGGGGGCGCCACCTTACTCTGCTCAGCTCCCTGAGGGAGAGAGAGAGAGACAGAGACAGAGAGAGAGATCCCTGACCTCTGAGTCTCTGCCTCCACCGCTGGCTGGTGCCAACTCACGCGCCATCCCACTTCCAGCCATCACCCCCACGCCTGCCCCGGGGTCAGCCCCACCCACAGAGAGGCCGGTTGGTTCCTGCTCACCTCTGTGCCGTCCCTTCCCGACCTGACCCCAGTGCAGGGGATAAGCTTCAGACAAGTCTTTCCATGTCCCTCTGCATGACAATAGACTTCCTCCCCTCTCCCATTCCACAGGCCCACCCGGGACATCCACCTTTGTCATTAGCTCAGGAGAGGATGCAAGATGAGAATCTCTGCTATTGTGTGGGGAGACTCAGTTTCCCGGGTTTCCCCCATGGACACATGTTCTTCAGCTGGGTCTGATTTTCTCCAGACAAGCTGTCTTGGGAAGGATTTGGCCAGCCCTAAGAACCTGAAGGGAAAGGGCGGAGGGGGGTTCTCTCTCTGCCCCCGACAGCCCCGAGCTGGGTCGGTCCCTCAGACCCGGCCAGGGGCAGCCCATCCCCCGGCGCCCTTCCCTGGGGCATCCAAGGGCAGGCTCGGCGCCAGCCCCACCCCGCTCGCCACTGCCCGACCATCGTCCTCCCTCGGGGGGCCTGGGCAGGACAGGGACCCGGCTGTGGGAGGCCTCCAGATCTCAGGCCTGGCACACCGTTTACCAGGCTGCTTCCTCCTCTGACGGGGGCCCAGCACACGCCCCAGGAGACTTGGCAGCCGCCCCCAGGGCTCTAGCCTCTGGAACTCGTCCCCTTGGAAGGGGCCTGGCCCAGGTGCCAGGTTCGGCTGGTCGGCCAGCCTCCTTTGGAGAAAGCAGGCAAGCCGAGCCAGGCTTGCAGTGGCCCTGGCGTGACACCTGCCACCTCAGGCAGAGGGCCTCCCGCGTGCCCTCCATGGCGGGTTTCTCCCCGGAGCCGTGGCCTGGGCACTAGGAAGGCCGGGCCTCCCCGACTCCCGGGAGGAGGGGCTAGCCCACTTGCGCCCTGGCCCCCAAACCCTCTGGTGCCATCTGCCTGTCTCGGCACTTCTGACTCCACAGAGCCTTTCCTACATCTGGGCTGCCTGCCGTGGCAAAGTGCAGGCGTGGGGTGAGGCCATGGCTTTGTCTTTCCAGGAAAAATGAGCCCCTGGCCGAAGCAGCAGGCCCAGGCAGAGCCTTGAGCTTGAAGCCCAGTAGGTCTGTGGCCCTCAGGGCCAGAGCAATGCTTTCAAGGCAGGGAAGCGGCCTGCAAGCTGAGTGGGAGTGGGGGAGGGGAGGGAGACAGCTGAAGCCGAGTCCAGAAGGGCGGCGATGGAAGAGCTGCAGCTGGGTCAGAGCCTGGAGGGAGGGCAGGGCCTTCACTGAGGACCCCCCCCCCCCGAGGCCAGCCCTAGGCCCCAGCGGTCGCGCATGCGCCCTTGGCCTGTGCGGTGTGTGGGGGCTTGAACCCAAGCCCGCACGGCTCCCGGAGCGGCCAGAGAAAGAAGGGCCCATGGAGAGGTAGGCGAGGTGGGCAGGGGGCGCCACCTTACTCTCCTCAGCTCCCTGAGGGAGAGAGACAGAGACAGAGACAGAGAGAGAGATCCCTGACCTCTGAGTCTCTGCCTCCACCGCTGGCTGTTGCCAACTCACGCGCCATCCCACTTCCAGCCATCACCCCCACGCCTGCCCCGGGGCCAGCCCCACCACAGAGAGGCCGGTTGGTTCCTGCTCACCTCTGTGCCGTCCCTTCCTGACCTGACCCCAGTGCAGGGGATAAGCTTCAGACAAGTCTTTCCATGTCCCTCTGCATGACAATAGACTTCCTCCCCTCTCCCATTCCACAGGCCCACCCGGGACATCCACCTTTGTCATTAGCTCAGGAGAGGATGCAAGATGAGAATCTCTGCTATTGTGTGGGGAGACTCAGTTTCCCGGGTTTCCCCCATGGACACATGTTCTTCAGCTGGGTCTGATTTTCTCCAGACAAGCTGTCTTGGGAAGGATTTGGCCAGCCCTAAGAACCTGAAGGGAAAGGGCGGAGGGGGGTTCTCTCTCTGCCCCCGACAGCCCCGAGCTGGGTCGGTCCCTCAGACCCGGCCAGGGGCAGCCCATCCCCCGGCGCCCTTCCCCGGGGCATCCAAGGGCAGGCTCGGCGCCAGCCCCACCCCGCTCGCCACTGCCCGACCATCGTCCTCCCTCGGGGGGCCTGGGCAGGACAGGGACCCGGCTGTGGGAGGCCTCCAGATCTCAGGCCTGGCACACCCGTTTACCAGGCTGCTTCCTCCTCTGACGGGGGCCCAGCACACGCCCCAGGAGACTTGGCAGCCGCCCCCAGGGCTCTAGCCTCTGGAACTCGTCCCCTTGGAAGGGGCCTGGCCCAGGTGCCAGGTTCGGCTGGTCGGCCAGCCTCCTTTGGAGAAAGCAGGCAAGCCGAGCCAGGCTTGCAGTGGCCCTGGCGTGACACCTGCCACCTCAGGCAGAGGGCCTCCCGCGTGCCCTCCATGGCGGGTTTCTCCCCGGAGCCGTGGCCTGGGCACTAGGAAGGCCGGGCCTCCCCGACTCCCGGGAGGAGGGGCTAGCCCACTTGCACCCTGGCCCCCAAAGCCTGCGGTGCCATCTGCCTGTCTCGGCACTTCTGACTCCACAGAGCCTTTCCTACATCTGGGCTGCCTGCCGTGGCAAAGTGCAGGCGTGGGGTGAGGCCATGGCTTTGTCTTTCCAGGAAAAAATGAGCCCCTGGCCGAAGCAGCAGGCCCAGGCAGAGCCTTGAGCTTGAAGCCCAGTAGGTCTGTGGCCCTCAGGGCCAGAGCAATGCTTTCAAGGCAGGGAAGCGGCCTGCAAGCTGAGTGGGAGTGGGGGAGGGGAGGGAGACAGCTGAAGCCGAGTCCAGAAGGGCGGCGATGGAAGAGCTGCAGCTGGGTCAGAGCCTGGAGGGAGGGCGGGGCCTTCACTGAGGACCCCCCCCCCCCGAGGCCAGCCCTAGGCCCCAGCGGTCGCGCATGCGCCCTTGGCCTGTGCGGTGTGTGGGGGCTTGAACCCAAGCCCGCACGGCTCCCGGAGCGGCCAGAGAAAGAAGGGCCCATGGAGAGGTAGGCGAGGTGGGCAGGGGGCGCCACCTTACTCTCCTCAGCTCCCTGAGGGAGAGAGACAGAGACAGAGACAGAGAGAGAGATCCCTGACCTCTGAGTCTCTGCCTCCACCGCTGGCTGTTGCCAACTCACGCGCCATCCCACTTCCAGCCATCACCCCCACGCCTGCCCCGGGGCCAGCCCCACCACAGAGAGGCCGGTTGGTTCCTGCTCACCTCTGTGCCGTCCCTTCCTGACCTGACCCCAGTGCAGGGGATAAGCTTCAGACAAGTCTTTCCATGTCCCTCTGCATGACAATAGACTTCCTCCCCTCTCCCATTCCACAGGCCCACCCGGGACATCCACCTTTGTCATTAGCTCAGGAGAGGATGCAAGATGAGAATCTCTGCTATTGTGTGGGGAGACTCAGTTTCCCGGGTTTCCCCCATGGACACATGTTCTTCAGCTGGGTCTGATTTTCTCCAGACAAGCTGTCTTGGGAAGGATTTGGCCAGCCCTAAGAACCTGAAGGGAAAGGGCGGAGGGGGGTTCTCTCTCTGCCCCCGACAGCCCCGAGCTGGGTCGGTCCCTCAGACCCAGCCAGGGGCAGCCCATCCCCCGGCGCCCTTCCCCGGGGCATCCAAGGGCAGGCTCGGCGCCAGCCCCACCCCGCTCGCCACTGCCCGACCATCGTCCTCCCTCGGGGGGCCTGGGCAGGACAGGGACCTGGCTGTGGGAGGCCTCCAGATCTCAGGCCTGGCACACCGTTTACCAGGCTGCTTCCTCCTCTGACGGGGGCCCAGCACACGCCCCAGGAGACTTGGCAGCCGCCCCCAGGGCTCTAGCCTCTGGAACTCGTCCCCTTGGAAGGGGCCTGGCCCAGGTGCCAGGTTCGGCTGGTCGGCCAGCCTCCTTTGGAGAAAGCAGGCAAGCCGAGCCAGGCTTGCAGTGGCCCTGGCGTGACACCTGCCACCTCAGGCAGAGGGCCTCCCGCGTGCCCTCCATGGCGGGTTTCTCCCCGGAGCCGTGGCCTGGGCACTAGGAAGGCCGGGCCTCCCCGACTCCCGGGAGGAGGGGCTAGCCCACTTGCGCCCTGGCCCCCAAAGCCTGCGGTGCCATCTGCCTGTCTCGGCACTTCTGACTCCACAGAGCCTTTCCTACACCTGGGCTGCCTGCCGTGGCAAAGTGCAGGCGTGGGGTGAGGCCTTGGCTTTGTCTTTCCAGGAAAAAATAAGCCCCTGGCCGAAGCAGCAGGCCCAGGCAGAGCCTTGAGCTTGAAGCCCAGTAGGTCAGTGGCCCTCAGGGCCAGAGCCATGCTTTCAAGGCAGGGAAGCGGCCTGCAAGCTGAGTGGGAGTGGGGGAGGGGAGGGAGACAGCTGAAGCCGAGTCCAGAAGGGCGGCGATGGAAGAGCTGCAGCTGGGTCAGAGCCTGGAGGGAGGGCGGGGCCTTCACTGAGGACCCCCCCCCCCCCCCCCGAGGCCAGCCCTAGGCCCCAGCGGTCGCGCATGCGCCCTTGGCCTGTGCGGTGTGTGGGGGCTTGAACCCAAGCCCGCAGGGCTCCCGGAGCGGCCAGAGAAAGAAGGGCCCATGGAGAGGTAGGCGAGGTGGGCAGGGGGCGCCACCTTACTCTCCTCAGCTCCCTGAGGGAGAGAGACAGAGACAGAGACAGAGAGAGAGATCCCTGACCTCTGAGTCTCTGCCTCCACCGCTGGCTGTTGCCAACTCACGCGCCATCCCACTTCCAGCCATCACCCCCACGCCTGCCCCGGGGCCAGCCCCACCACAGAGAGGCCGGTTGGTTCCTGCTCACCTCTGTGCCGTCCCTTCCTGACCTGACCCCAGTGCAGGGGATAAGCTTCAGACAAGTCTTTCCATGTCCCTCTGCATGACAATAGACTTCCTCCCCTCTCCCATTCCACAGGCCCACCCGGGACATCCACCTTTGTCATTAGCTCAGGAGAGGATGCAAGATGAGAATCTCTGCTATTGTGTGGGGAGACTCAGTTTCCCGGGTTTCCCCCATGGACACATGTTCTTCAGCTGGGTCTGATTTTCTCCAGACAAGCTGTCTTGGGAAGGATTTGGCCAGCCCTAAGAACCTGAAGGGAAAGGGCGGAGGGGGGTTCTCTCTCTGCCCCCGACAGCCCCGAGCTGGGTCGGTCCCTCAGACCCGGCCAGGGGCAGCCCATCCCCCGGCGCCCTTCCCCGGGGCATCCAAGGGCAGGCTCGGCGCCAGCCCCACCCCGCTCGCCACTGCCCGACCATCGTCCTCCCTCGGGGGGCCTGGGCAGGACAGGGACCTGGCTGTGGGAGGCCTCCAGATCTCAGGCCTGGCACACCGTTTACCAGGCTGCTTCCTCCTCTGACGGGGGCCCAGCACACGCCCCAGGAGACTTGGCAGCCGCCCCCAGGGCTCTAGCCTCTGGAACTCGTCCCCTTGGAAGGGGCCTGGCCCAGGTGCCAGGTTCGGCTGGTCGGCCAGCCTCCTTTGGAGAAAGCAGGCAAGCCGAGCCAGGCTTGCAGTGGCCCTGGCGTGACACCTGCCACCTCAGGCAGAGGGCCTCCCGCGTGCCCTCCATGGCGGGTTTCTCCCCGGAGCCGTGGCCTGGGCACTAGGAAGGCCGGGCCTCCCCGACTCCCGGGAGGAGGGGCTAGCCCACTTGCGCCCTGGCCCCCAAAGCCTGCGGTGCCATCTGCCTGTCTCGGCACTTCTGACTCCACAGAGCCTTTCCTACACCTGGGCTGCCTGCCGTGGCAAAGTGCAGGCGTGGGGTGAGGCCATGGCTTTGTCTTTCCAGGAAAAAATGAGACCCTGGCCGAAGCAGCAGGCCCAGGCAGAGCCTTGAGCTTGAAGCCCAGTAGGTCTGTGGCCCTCAGGGCCAGAGCAATGCTTTCAAGGCAGGGAAGCGGCCTGCAAGCTGAGTGGGAGTGGGGGAGGGGAGGGAGACAGCTGAAGCCGAGTCCAGAAGGGCGGCGATGGAAGAGCTGCAGCTGGGTCAGAGCCTGGAGGGAGGGCGGGGCCTTCACTGAGGACCCCCCCCCCCAGGCCAGCCCTAGGCCCCGGCGGTCGCGCATGCGCCCTTGGCCTGTGCGGTGTGTGGGGGGTTGAACCCAAGCCCGCAGGGCTCCCGGAGCGGCCAGAGAAAGAAGGGCCCATGGAGAGGTAGGCGAGGTGGGCAGGGGGCGCCACCTTACTCTGCTCAGCTCCCTGAGGGAGAGAGAGAGAGACAGAGACAGAGAGAGAGATCCCTGACCTCTGAGTCTCTGCCTCCACCGCTGGCTGGTGCCAACTCACGCGCCATCCCACTTCCAGCCATCACCCCCACGCCTGCCCCGGGGCCAGCCCCACCACAGAGAGGCCGGTTGGTTCCTGCTCACCTCTGTGCCGTCCCTTCCCGACCTGACCCCAGTGCAGGGGATAAGCTTCAGACAAGTCTTTCCATGTCCCTCTGCATGACAATAGACTTCCTCCCCTCTCCCATTCCACAGGCCCACCCGGGACATCCACCTTTGTCATTAGCTCAGGAGAGGATGCAAGATGAGAATCTCTGCTATTGTGTGGGGAGACTCAGTTTCCCGGGTTTCCCCCATGGACACATGTTCTTCAGCTGGGTCTGATTTTCTCCAGACAAGCTGTCTTGGGAAGGATTTGGCCAGCCCTAAGAACCTGAAGGGAAAGGGCGGAGGGGGGTTCTCTCTCTGCCCCCGACAGCCCCGAGCTGGGTCGGTCCCTCAGACCCGGCCAGGGGCAGCCCATCCCCCGGCGCCCTTCCCCGGGGCATCCAAGGGCAGGCTCGGCGCCAGCCCCACCCCGCTCGCCACTGCCCGACCATCGTCCTCCCTCGGGGGGCCTGGGCAGGACAGGGACCCGGCTGTGGGAGGCCTCCAGATCTCAGGCCTGGCACACCGTTTACCAGGCTGCTTCCTCCTCTGACGGGGGCCCAGCACACGCCCCAGGAGACTTGGCAGCCGCCCCCAGGGCTCTAGCCTCTGGAACTCGTCCCCTTGGAAGGGGCCTGGCCCAGGTGCCAGGTTCGGCTGGTCGGCCAGCCTCCTTTGGAGAAAGCAGGCAAGCCGAGCCAGGCTTGCAGTGGCCCTGGCGTGACACCTGCCACCTCAGGCAGAGGGCCTCCCGCGTGCCCTCCATGGCGGGTTTCTCCCCGGAGCCGTGGCCTGGGCACTAGGAAGGCCGGGCCTCCCCGACTCCCGGGAGGAGGGGCTAGCCCACTTGCGCCCTGGCCCCCAAACCCTCTGGTGCCATCTGCCTGTCTCGGCACTTCTGACTCCACAGAGCCTTTCCTACATCTGGGCTGCCAGCCGTGGCAAAGTGCAGGCGTGGGGTGAGGCCATGGCTTTGTCTTTCCAGGAAAAAATGAGCCCCTGGCCGAAGCAGCAGGCCCAGGCAGAGCCTTGAGCTTGAAGCCCAGTAGGTCTGTGGCCCTCAGGGCCAGAGCCATGCTTTCATGGCAGGGAAGCGGCCTGCAAGCTGAGTGGGAGTGGGGGAGGGGAGGGAGACAGCTGAATCCGAGTCCAGAAGGGCGGCGATGGAAGAGCTGCAGCTGGGTCAGAGCCTGGAGGGAGGGCGGGGCCTTCACTGAGGACCCCCCCCCCCCGAGGCCAGCCCTAGGCCCCGGCGGTCGCCGCATGCGCCCTTGGCCTGTGCGGTGTGTGGGGGGTTGAACCCAAGCCCGCAGGGCTCCCGGAGCGGCCAGAGAAAGAAGGGCCCATGGAGAGGTAGGCGAGGTGGGCAGGGGGTGCCACCTTACTCTGCTCAGCTCCCTGAGGGAGAGAGAGAGAGACAGAGACAGAGAGAGAGATCCCTGACCTCTGAGTCTCTGCCTCCACCGCTGGCTGGTGCCAACTCACGCGCCATCCCACTTCCAGCCATCACCCCCACGCCTGACCCTGGGCCAGCCCCACCACAGAGAGGCCAGTTGGTTCCTGCTCACCTCTGTGCCGTCCCTTCCCGACCTGACCCCAGTGCAGGGGATAAGCTTCAGACAAGTCTTTCCATGTCCCTCTGCATGACAATAGACTTCCTCCCCTCTCCCATTCCACAGGCCCACCCGGGACATCCACCTTTGTCATTAGCTCAGGAGAGGATGCAAGATGAGAATCTCTGCTATTGTGTGGGGAGACTCAGTTTCCCGGGTTTCCCCCATGGACACATGTTCTTCAGCTGGGTCTGATTTTCTCCAGACAAGCTGTCTTGCGAAGGATTTGGCCAGCCCTAAGAACCTGAAGGGAAAGGGCGGAGGGGGGTTCTCTCTCTGCCCCCGACAGCCCCGAGCTGGGTCGGTCCCTCAGACCCGGCCAGGGGAGCCCATCCCCCGGCGCCCTTCCCCGGGGCATCCAAGGGCAGGCTCGGCGCCAGCCCCACCCCGCTCGCCACTGCCCGACCAACGTCCTCCCTCGGGGGGCCTGGGCAGAACAGGGACCCCGGCTGTGGGAGGCCTCCAGATCTCAGGCCTGGCACCTACCGTTTACCAGGCTGCTTCCACCTCTGACGGGGGCCCAGCACACGCCCCTGGAGACTTGGCAGCCGCCCCCAGGGCTCTAGCCTCTGGAACTCGTCCCCTTGGAAGGGGCCTGGCCCAGGTGCCAGGTTCGGCTGGTCGGCCAGCCTCCTTTGGAGAAAGCAGGCAAGCCGAGCCAGGCTTGCAGTGGCCCTGGCGTGACACCTGCCACCTCAGGCAGAGGGCCTCCCGCGTGCCCTCCATGGCGGGTTTCTCCCCGGAGCCGTGGCCTGGGCACTAGGAAGGCCGGGCCTCCCCGACTCCCGGGAGGAGGGGCTAGCCCACTTGCGCCCTGGCCCCCAAACCCTCTGGTGCCATCTGCCTGTCTCGGCACTTCTGACTCCACAGAGCCTTTCCTACATCTGGGCTGCCTGCCGTGGCAAAGTGCAGGCGTGGGGTGAGGCCATGGCTTTGTCTTTCCAGGAAAAAATGAGCCCCTGGCCGAAGCAGCAGGCCCAGGCAGAGCCTTGAGCTTGAAGCCCAGTAGGTCTGTGGCCCTCAGGGCCAGAGCAATGCTTTCAAGGCAGGGAAGCGGCCTGCAAGCTGAGTGGGAGTGGGGGAGGGGAGGGAGACAGCTGAAGCCGAGTCCAGAAGGGCGGCGATGGAAGAGCTGCAGCTGGGTCAGAGCCTGCAGGGAGAGCATGGCCTTCACTGAGGACCCCCCCCCACCCCCCCAAAGGCCAGCCCTAGGCCCCGGCGGTCGCGCATGCGCCCTTGGCCTGTGCGGTGTGTGGGGGGTTGAACCCAAGCCCGCACGGCTCCCGGAGCGGCCAGAGAAAGAAGGGCCCATGGAGAGGTAGGCGAGGTGGGCAGGGGGCGCCAACCTTACTCTGCTCAGCTCCCTGAGGGAGAGAGAGAGAGACAGAGACAGAGAGAGAGATCCCTGACCTCTGAGTCTCTGCCTCCACCGCTGGCTGGTGCCAACTCACGCGCCATCCCACTTCCAGCCATCACCCCCACGCCTGCCCCGGGGCCAGCCCCACCACAGAGAGGCCGGTTGGTTCCTGCTCACCTCTGTGCCGTCCCTTCCCGACCTGACCCCAGTGCAGGGGATAAGCTTCAGACAAGTCTTTCCATGTCCCTCTGCATGACAATAGACTTCCTCCCCTCCTCCCATTCCACAGGCCCACCCGGGACATCCACCTTTGTCATTAGCTCAGGAGAGGATGCAAGATGAGAATCTCTGCTATTGTGTGGGGAGACTCAGTTTCCCGGGTTTCCCCCATGGACACATGTTCTTCAGCTGGGTCTGATTTTCTCCAGACAAGCTGTCCTTGGGAAGGATTTGGCCAGCCCTAAGAACCTGAAGGGAAAGGGCGGAGGGGGGTTCTCTCTCTGCCCCCGACAGCCCCGAGCTGGGTCGGTCCCTCAGACCCGGCCAGGGGCAGCCCATCCCCCGGCGCCCTTCCCTGGGGCATCCAAGGGCAGGCTCGGCGCCAGCCCCACCCCGCTCGCCACTGCCCGACCATCGTCCTCCCTCGGGGGGCCTGGGCAGGACAGGGACCCGGCTGTGGGAGGCCTCCAGATCTCAGGCCTGGCACACCGTTTACCAGGCTGCTTCCTCCTCTGACGGGGGCCCAGCACACGCCCCCAGGAGACTTGGCAGCCGCCCCCAGGGCTCTAGCCTCTGGAACTCGTCCCCTTGGAAGGGGCCTGGCCCAGGTGCCAGGTTCGGCTGGTCGGCCAGCCTCCTTTGGAGAAAGCAGGCAAGCCGAGCCAGGCTTGCAGTGGCCCTGGCGTGACACCTGCCACCTCAGGCAGAGGGCCTCCCGCGTGCCCTCCATGGCGGGTTTCTCCCCGGAGCCGTGGCCTGGGCACTAGGAAGGCCGGGCCTCCCCGACTCCCGGGAGGAGGGGCTAGCCCACTTGCGCCCTGGCCCCCAAACCCTCTGGTGCCATCTGCCTGTCTCGGCACTTCTGACTCCACAGAGCCTTTCCTACATCTGGGCTGCCTGCCGTGGCAAAGTGCAGGCGTGGGGTGAGGCCATGGCTTTGTCTTTCCAGGAAAAAATGAGCCCCTGGCCGAAGCAGCAGGCCCAGGCAGAGCCTTGAGCTTGAAGCCCAGTAGGTCTGTGGCCCTCAGGGCCAGAGCAATGCTTTCAAGGCAGGGAAGCGGCCTGCAAGCTGAGTGGAGTGGGGGAGGGGAGGGAGACAGCTGAAGCCGAGTCCAGAAGGGCGGCGATGGAAGAGCTGCAGCTGGGTCAGAGCCTGGAGGGAGGGCGGGGCCTTCACTGAGGACCCCCCCCCCAGGCCAGCCCTAGGCCCCGGCGGTCGCGCATGCGCCCTTGGCCTGTGCGGTGTGTGGGGGGTTGAACCCAAGCCCGCAGGGCTCCCGGAGCGGCCAGAGAAAGAAGGGCCCATGGAGAGGTAGGCGAGGTGGGCAGGGGGCGCCACCTTACTCTGCTCAGCTCCCTGAGGGAGAGAGAGAGAGACAGAGACAGAGAGAGAGATCCCTGACCTCTGAGTCTCTGCCTCCACCGCTGGCTGGTGCCAACTCACGCGCCATCCCACTTCCAGCCATCACCCCCACGCCTGCCCCGGGGCCAGCCCCACCACAGAGAGGCCGGTTGGTTCCTGCTCACCTCTGTGCCGTCCCTTCCCGACCTGACCCCAGTGCAGGGGATAAGCTTCAGACAAGTCTTTCCATGTCCCTCTGCATGACAATAGACTTCCTCCCCTCTCCCATTCCACAGGCCCACCCGGGACATCCACCTTTGTCATTAGCTCAGGAGAGGATGCAAGATGAGAATCTCTGCTATTGTGTGGGGAGACTCAGTTTCCCGGGTTTCCCCCATGGACACATGTTCTTCAGCTGGGTCTGATTTTCTCCAGACAAGCTGTCTTGGGAAGGATTTGGCCAGCCCTAAGAACCTGAAGGGAAAGGGCGGAGGGGGGTTCTCTCTCTGCCCCCGACAGCCCCGAGCTGGGTCGGTCCCTCAGACCCGGCCAGGGGCAGCCCATCCCCCGGCGCCCTTCCCCGGGGCATCCAAGGGCAGGCTCGGCGCCAGCCCCACCCCGCTCGCCACTGCCCGACCATCGTCCTCCCTCGGGGGGCCTGGGCAGGACAGGGACCCGGCTGTGGGAGGCCTCCAGATCTCAGGCCTGGCACACCGTTTACCAGGCTGCTTCCTCCTCTGACGGGGGCCCAGCACACGCCCCAGGAGACTTGGCAGCCGCCCCCAGGGCTCTAGCCTCTGGAACTCGTCCCCTTGGAAGGGGCCTGGCCCAGGTGCCAGGTTCGGCTGGTCGGCCAGCCTCCTTTGGAGAAAGCAGGCAAGCCGAGCCAGGCTTGCAGTGGCCCTGGCGTGACACCTGCCACCTCAGGCAGAGGGCCTCCCGCGTGCCCTCCATGGCGGGTTTCTCCCCGGAGCCGTGGCCTGGGCACTAGGAAGGCCGGGCCTCCCCGACTCCCGGGAGGAGGGGCTAGCCCACTTGCGCCCTGGCCCCCAAACCCTCTGGTGCCATCTGCCTGTCTCGGCACTTCTGACTCCACAGAGCCTTTCCTACATCTGGGCTGCCAGCCGTGGCAAAGTGCAGGCGTGGGGTGAGGCCATGGCTTTGTCTTTCCAGGAAAAAATGAGCCCCTGGCCGAAGCAGCAGGCCCAGGCAGAGCCTTGAGCTTGAAGCCCAGTAGGTCTGTGGCCCTCAGGGCCAGAGCCATGCTTTCATGGCAGGGAAGCGGCCTGCAAGCTGAGTGGGAGTGGGGGAGGGGAGGGAGACAGCTGAATCCGAGTCCAGAAGGGCGGCGATGGAAGAGCTGCAGCTGGGTCAGAGCCTGGAGGGAGGGCGGGGCCTTCACTGAGGACCCCCCCCCCCGAGGCCAGCCCTAGGCCCCGGCGGTCGCGCATGCGCCCTTGGCCTGTGCGGTGTGTGGGGGGGTTGAACCCAAGCCCGCAGGGCTCCCGGAGCGGCCAGAGAAAGAAGGGCCCATGGAGAGGTAGGCGAGGTGGGCAGGGGGCGCCACCTTACTCTGCTCAGCTCCCTGAGGGAGAGAGAGAGAGACAGAGACAGAGAGAGAGATCCCTGACCTCTGAGTCTCTGCCTCCACCGCTGGCTGGTGCCAACTCACGCGCCATCCCACTTCCAGCCATCACCCCCACGCCTGACCCTGGGCCAGCCCCACCACAGAGAGGCCAGTTGGTTCCTGCTCACCTCTGTGCCGTCCCTTCCCGACCTGACCCCAGTGCAGGGGATAAGCTTCAGACAAGTCTTTCCATGTCCCTCTGCATGACAATAGACTTCCTCCCCTCTCCCATTCCACAGGCCCACCCGGGACATCCACCTTTGTCATTAGCTCAGGAGAGGATGCAAGATGAGAATCTCTGCTATTGTGTGGGGAGACTCAGTTTCCCGGGTTTCCCCCATGGACACATGTTCTTCAGCTGGGTCTGATTTTCTCCAGACAAGCTGTCTTGCGAAGGATTTGGCCAGCCCTAAGAACCTGAAGGGAAAGGGCGGAGGGGGGTTCTCTCTCTGCCCCCGACAGCCCCGAGCTGGGTCGGTCCCTCAGACCCGGCCAGGGGCAGCCCATCCCCCGGCGCCCTTCCCCGGGGCATCCAAGGGCAGGCTCGGCGCCAGCCCCACCCCGCTCGCCACTGCCCGACCAACGTCCTCCCTCGGGGGGCCTGGGCAGAACAGGGACCCGGCTGTGGGAGGCCTCCAGATCTCAGGCCTGGCACACCGTTTACCAGGCTGCTTCCTCCTCTGACGGGGGCCCAGCACACGCCCCAGGAGACTTGGCAGCCGCCCCCAGGGCTCTAGCCTCTGGAACTCGTCCCCTTGGAAGGGGCCTGGCCCAGGTGCCAGGTTCGGCTGGTCGGCCAGCCTCCTTTGGAGAAAGCAGGCAAGCCGAGCCAGGCTTGCAGTGGCCCTGGCGTGACACCTGCCACCTCAGGCAGAGGGCCTCCCGCGTGCCCTCCATGGCGGGTTTCTCCCCGGAGCCGTGGCCTGGGCACTAGGAAGGCCGGGCCTCCCCGACTCCCGGGAGGAGGGGCTAGCCCACTTGCGCCCTGGCCCCCAAACCCTCTGGTGCCATCTGCCTGTCTCGGCACTTCTGACTCCACAGAGCCTTTCCTACATCTGGGCTGCCTGCCGTGGCAAAGTGCAGGCGTGGGGTGAGGCCATGGCTTTGTCTTTCCAGGAAAAAATGAGCCCCTGGCCGAAGCAGCAGGCCCAGGCAGAGCCTTGAGCTTGAAGCCCAGTAGGTCTGTGGCCCTCAGGGCCAGAGCAATGCTTTCAAGGCAGGGAAGCGGCCTGCAAGCTGAGTGGGAGTGGGGGAGGGGAGGGAGACAGCTGAAGCCGAGTCCAGAAGGGCGGCGATGGAAGAGCTGCAGCTGGGTCAGAGCCTGGAGGGAGAGCATGGCCTTCACTGAGGACCCCCCCCACCCCCCCAAAGGCCAGCCCTAGGCCCCGGCGGTCGCGCATGCGCCCTTGGCCTGTGCGGTGTGTGGGGGGTTGAACCCAAGCCCGCACGGCTCCCGGAGCGGCCAGAGAAAGAAGGGCCCATGGAGAGGTAGGCGAGGTGGGCAGGGGGCGCCACCTTACTCTGCTCAGCTCCCTGAGGGAGAGAGAGAGAGACAGAGACAGAGAGAGAGATCCCTGACCTCTGAGTCTCTGCCTCCACCGCTGGCTGGTGCCAACTCACGCGCCATCCCACTTCCAGCCATCACCCCCACGCCTGCCCCGGGGCCAGCCCCACCACAGAGAGGCCGGTTGGTTCCTGCTCACCTCTGTGCCGTCCCTTCCCGACCTGACCCCAGTGCAGGGGATAAGCTTCAGACAAGTCTTTCCATGTCCCTCTGCATGACAATAGACTTCCTCCCCTCTCCCATTCCACAGGCCCACCCGGGACATCCACCTTTGTCATTAGCTCAGGAGAGGATGCAAGATGAGAATCTCTGCTATTGTGTGGGGAGACTAGGTTTCCCGGGGTTTCCCCCATGGACACATGTTCTTCAGCTGGGTCTGATTTTCTCCAGACAAGCTGTCTTGGGAAGGATTTGGCCAGCCCTAAGAACCTGAAGGGAAAGGGCGGAGGAGGGTTCTCTCTCTGCCCCCGACAGCCCCGAGCTGGGTCGGTCCCTCAGACCCGGCCAGGGGCAGCCCATCCCCCGGCGCCCTTCCCCGGGGCATCCAAGGGCAGGCTCGGCGCCAGCCCCACCCCGCTCGCCACTGCCCGACCATCGTCCTCCCTCGGGGGGCCTGGGCAGGACAGGGACCCGGCTGTGGGAGGCCTCCAGATCTCAGGCCTGGCACACCGTTTACCAGGCTGCTTCCTCCTCTGACGGGGGCCCAGCACACGCCCCAGGAGACTTGGCAGCCGCCCCCAGGGCTCTAGCCTCTGGAACTCGTCCCCTTGGAAGGGGCCTGGCCCAGGTGCCAGGTTCGGCTGGTCGGCCAGCCTCCTTTGGAGAAAGCAGGCAAGCCGAGCCAGGCTTGCAGTGGCCCTGGCGTGACACCTGCCACCTCAGGCAGAGGGCCTCCCGCGTGCCCTCCATGGCGGGTTTCTCCCCGGAGCCGTGGCCTGGGCACTAGGAAGGCCGGGCCTCCCCGACTCCCGGGAGGAGGGGCTAGCCCACTTGCGCCCTGGCCCCCAAACCCTCTGGTGCCATCTGCCTGTCTCGGCACTTCTGACTCCACAGAGCCTTTCCTACACCTGGGCTGCCTGCCGTGGCAAAGTGCAGGCGTGGGGTGAGGCCATGGCTTTGTCTTTCCAGGAAAAAATGAGCCCCTGGCCGAAGCAGCAGGCCCAGGCAGAGCCTTGAGCTTGAAGCCCAGTAGGTCAGTGGCCCTCAGGGCCAGAGCCATGCTTTCAAGGCAGGGAAGCGGCCTGCAAGCTGAGTGGGAGTGGGGGAGGGGAGGGAGACAGCTGAAGCCGAGTCCAGAAGGGCGGCGATGGAAGAGCTGCAGCTGGGTCAGAGCCTGGAGGGAGAGCGGGGCCTTCACTGAGGACCCCCCCCAGGCCAGCCCTAGGCCCCGGCGGTCGCGCATGCGCTCTTGGCCTGTGCGGTGTGTGGGGGGTTGAACCCAAGCCCGCAGGGCTCCCGGAGCGGCCAGAGAAAGAAGGGCCCATGGAGAGGTAGGCGAGGTGGGCAGGGGGCGCCACCTTACTCTCCTCAGCTCCCTGAGGGAGAGAGACAGAGACAGAGACAGAGAGAGAGATCCCTGACCTCTGAGTCTCTGCCTCCACCGCTGGCTGTTGCCAACTCACGCGCCATCCCACTTCCAGCCATCACCCCCACGCCTGCCCCGGGGCCAGCCCCACCACAGAGAGGCCGGTTGGTTCCTGCTCACCTCTGTGCCGTCCCTTTCCGACCTGACCCCAGTGCAGGGGATAAGCTTCAGACAAGTCTTTCCATGTCCCTCTGCATGACAATAGACTTCCTCCCCTCTCCCATTCCACAGGCCCACCCGGGACATCCACCTTTGTCATTAGCTCAGGAGAGGATGCAAGATGAGAATCTCTGCTATTGTGTGGGGAGACTCAGTTTCCCGGGTTTCCCCCATGGACACATGTTCTTCAGCTGGGTCTGATTTTCTCCAGACAAGCTGTCTTGGGAAGGATTTGGCCAGCCCTAAGAACCTGAAGGGAAAGGGCGGAGGGGGGTTCTCTCTCTGCCCCCGACAGCCCCGAGCTGGGTCGGTCCCTCAGACCCGGCCAGGGGCAGCCCATCCCCCGGCGCCCTTCCCTGGGGCATCCAAGGGCAGGCTCGGCGCCAGCCCCACCCCGCTCGCCACTGCCCGACCATCGTCCTCCCTCGGGGGGCCTGGGCAGGACAGGGACCCGGCTGTGGGAGGCCTCCAGATCTCAGGCCTGGCACACCGTTTACCAGGCTGCTTCCTCCTCTGACGGGGGCCCAGCACACGCCCCAGGAGACTTGGCAGCCGCCCCCAGGGCTCTAGCCTCTGGAACTCGTCCCCTTGGAAGGGGCCTGGCCCAGGTGCCAGGTTCGGCTGGTCGGCCAGCCTCCTTTGGAGAAAGCAGGCAAGCCGAGCCAGGCTTGCAGTGGCCCTGGCGTGACACCTGCCACCTCAGGCAGAGGGCCTCCCGCGTGCCCTCCATGGCGGGTTTCTCCCCGGAGCCGTGGCCTGGGCACTAGGAAGGCCGGGCCTCCCCGACTCCCGGGAGGAGGGGCTAGCCCACTTGCGCCCTGGCCCCCAAACCCTCTGGTGCCATCTGCCTGTCTCGGCACTTCTGACTCCACAGAGCCTTTCCTACATCTGGGCTGCCTGCCGTGGCAAAGTGCAGGCGTGGGGTGAGGCCATGGCTTTGTCTTTCCAGGAAAAAATGAGCCCCTGGCCGAAGCAGCAGGCCCAGGCAGAGCCTTGAGCTTGAAGCCCAGTAGGTCTGTGGCCCTCAGGGCCAGAGCAATGCTTTCAAGGCAGGGAAGCGGCCTGCAAGCTGAGTGGGAGTGGGGGAGGGGAGGGAGACAGCTGAAGCGGAGTCCAGAAGGGCGGCGATGGAAGAGCTGCAGCTGGGTCAGAGCCTGGAGGGAGGGCGGGGCCTTCACTGAGGACACCCCCCCAGGCCAGCCCTAGGCCCCGGCGGTCGCGCATGCGCCCTTGGCCTGTGCGGTGTGTGGGGGGTTGAACCCCAGCCCGCAGGGCTCCCGGAGCGGCCAGAGAAAGAAGGGCCCATGGAGAGGTAGGCGAGGTGGGCAGGGGGCGCCACCTTACTCTGCTCAGCTCCCTGAGGGAGAGAGAGAGAGACAGAGACAGAGAGAGAGATCCCTGACCTCTGAGTCTCTGCCTCCACCGCTGGCTGGTGCCAACTCACGCGCCATCCCACTTCCAGCCATCACCCCCACGCCTGCCCCGGGGCCAGCCCCACCACAGAGAGGCCGGTTGGTTCCTGCTCACCTCTGTGCCGTCCCTTCCCGACCTGACCCCAGTGCAGGGGATAAGCTTCAGACAAGTCTTTCCATGTCCCTCTGCATGACAATAGACTTCCTCCCCTCTCCCATTCCACAGGCCCACCCGGGACATCCACCTTTGTCATTAGCTCAGGAGAGGATGCAAGATGAGAATCTCTGCTATTGTGTGGGGAGACTCAGTTTCCCGGGTTTCCCCCATGGACACATGTTCTTCAGCTGGGTCTGATTTTCTCCAGACAAGCTGTCTTGGGAAGGATTTGGCCAGCCCTAAGAACCTGAAGGGAAAGGGCGGAGGGGGGTTCTCTCTCTGCCCCCGACAGCCCCGAGCTGGGTCGGTCCCTCAGACCCGGCCAGGGGCAGCCCATCCCCCGGCGCCCTTCCCCGGGGCATCCAAGGGCAGGCTCGGCGCCAGCCCCACCCGGCTCGCCACTGCCCGACCAACGTCCTCCCTCGGGGGGCCTGGGCAGAACAGGGACCCGGCTGTGGGAGGCCTCCAGATCTCAGGCCTGGCACACCGTTTACCAGGCTGCTTCCTCCTCTGACGGGGGCCCAGCACACGCCCCAGGAGACTTGGCAGCCGCCCCCAGGGCTCTAGCCTCTGGAACTCGTCCCCTTGGAAGGGGCCTGGCCCAGGTGCCAGGTTCGGCTGGTCGGCCAGCCTCCTTTGGAGAAAGCAGGCAAGCCGAGCCAGGCTTGCAGTGGCCCTGGCGTGACACCTGCCACCTCAGGCAGAGGGCCTCCCGCGTGCCCTCCATGGCGGGTTTCTCCCCGGAGCCGTGGCCTGGGCACTAGGAAGGCCGGGCCTCCCCGACTCCCGGGAGGAGGGGCTAGCCCACTTGCGCCCTGGCCCCCAAACCCTCTGGTGCCATCTGCCTGTCTCGGCACTTCTGACTCCACAGAGCCTTTCCTACATCTGGGCTGCCTGCCGTGGCAAAGTGCAGGCGTGGGGTGAGGCCATGGCTTTGTCTTTCCAGGAAAAAATGAGCCCCTGGCCGAAGCAGCAGGCCCAGGCAGAGCCTTGATCTTGAAGCCCAGTAGGTCTGTGGCCCTCAGGGCCAGAGCAATGCTTTCAAGGCAGGGAAGCGGCCTGCAAGCTGAGTGGGAGTGGGGGAGGGGAGGGAGACAGCTGAAGCCGAGTCCAGAAGGGCGGCAATGGAAGAGCTGCAGCTGGGTCAGAGCCTGGAGGGAGGGCGGGGCCTTCACTGAGGACCCCCCCCCCCAGGCCAGCCCTAGGCCCTGGCGGTCGCGCATGCGCCCTTGGCCTGTGCGGTGTGTGGGGGGTTGAACCCAAGCCCGCAGGGCTCCCGGAGCGGCCAGAGAAAGAAGGGCCCATGGAGAGGTAGGCGAGGTGGGCAGGGGGCGCCACCTTACTCTGCTCAGCTCCCTGAGGGAGAGAGAGAGAGACAGAGACAGAGAGAGAGATCCCTGACCTCTGAGTCTCTGCCTCCACCGCTGGCTGGTGCCAACTCACGCGCCATCCCACTTCCAGCCATCACCCCCACGCCTGCCCCGGGGCCAGCCCCACCACAGAGAGGCCGGTTGGTTCCTGCTCACCTCTGTGCCGTCCCTTCCCGACCTGACCCCAGTGCAGGGGATAAGCTTCAGACAAGTCTTTCCATGTCCCTCTGCATGACAATAGACTTCCTCCCCTCTCCCATTCCACAGGCCCACCCGGGACATCCACCTTTGTCATTAGCTCAGGAGAGGATGCAAGATGAGAATCTCTGCTATTGTGTGGGGAGACTCAGTTTCCCGGGGTTTCCCCCATGGACACATGTTCTTCAGCTGGGTCTGATTTTCTCCAGACAAGCTGTCTTGGGAAGGATTTGGCCAGCCCTAAGAACCTGAAGGGAAAGGGCGGAGGAGGGTTCTCTCTCTGCCCCCGACAGCCCCGAGCTGGGTCGGTCCCTCAGACCCGGCCAGGGGCAGCCCATCCCCCGGCGCCCTTCCCCGGGGCATCCAAGGGCAGGCTCGGCGCCAGCCCCACCCCGCTCGCCACTGCCCGACCATCGTCCTCCCTCGGGGGGCCTGGGCAGGACAGGGACCCGGCTGTGGGAGGCCTCCAGATCTCAGGCCTGGCACACCGTTTACCAGGCTGCTTCCTCCTCTGACGGGGGCCCAGCACACGCCCCAGGAGACTTGGCAGCCGCCCCCAGGGCTCTAGCCTCTGGAACTCGTCCCCTTGGAAGGGGCCTGGCCCAGGTGCCAGGTTCGGCTGGTCGGCCAGCCTCCTTTGGAGAAAGCAGGCAAGCCGAGCCAGGCTTGCAGTGGCCCTGGCGTGACACCTGCCACCTCAGGCAGAGGGCCTCCCGCGTGCCCTCCATGGCGGGTTTCTCCCCGGAGCCGTGGCCTGGGCACTAGGAAGGCCGGGCCTCCCCGACTCCCGGGAGGAGGGGCTAGCCCACTTGCGCCCTGGCCCCCAAACCCTCTGGTGCCATCTGCCTGTCTCGGCACTTCTGTCTTCACAGAGCCTTTCCTACACCTGGGCTGCCTGCCGTGGCAAAGTGCAGGCGTGGGGTGAGGCCATGGCTTTGTCTTTCCAGGAAAAAATGAGCCCCTGGCCGAAGCAGCAGGCCCAGGCAGAGCCTTGAGCTTGAAGCCCAGTAGGTCAGTGGCCCTCAGGGCCAGAGCCATGCTTTCAAGGCAGGGAAGCGGCCTGCAAGCTGAGTGGGAGTGGGGGAGGGGAGGGAGACAGCTGAAGCCGAGTCCAGAAGGGCGGCGATGGAAGAGCTGCAGCTGGGTCAGAGCCTGGAGGGAGAGCGGGGCCTTCACTGAGGACCCCCCCCAGGCCAGCCCTAGGCCCTGGCGGTCGCGCATGCGCTCTTGGCCTGTGCGGTGTGTGGGGGGTTGAACCCAAGCCCGCAGGGCTCCCGGAGCGGCCAGAGAAAGAAGGGCCCATGGAGAGGTAGGCGAGGTGGGCAGGGGGCGCCACCTTACTCTCCTCAGCTCCCTGAGGGAGAGAGACAGAGACAGAGACAGAGAGAGAGATCCCTGACCTCTGAGTCTCTGCCTCCACCGCTGGCTGTTGCCAACTCACGCGCCATCCCACTTCCAGCCATCACCCCCACGCCTGCCCCGGGGCCAGCCCCACCACAGAGAGGCCGGTTGGTTCCTGCTCACCTCTGTGCCGTCCCTTCCTGACCTGACCCCAGTGCAGGGGATAAGCTTCAGACAAGTCTTTCCATGTCCCTCTGCATGACAATAGACTTCCTCCCCTCTCCCATTCCACAGGCCCACCCGGGACATCCACCTTTGTCATTAGCTCAGGAGAGGATGCAAGATGAGAATCTCTGCTATTGTGTGGGGAGACTCAGTTTCCCGGGTTTCCCCCATGGACACATGTTCTTCAGCTGGGTCTGATTTTCTCCAGACAAGCTGTCTTGGGAAGGATTTGGCCAGCCCTAAGAACCTGAAGGGAAAGGGCGGAGGGGGGTTCTCTCTCTGCCCCCGACAGCCCCGAGCTGGGTCGGTCCCTCAGACCCGGCCAGGGGCAGCCCATCCCCCGGCGCCCTTCCCCGGGGCATCCAAGGGCAGGCTCGGCGCCAGCCCCACCCCGCTCGCCACTGCCCGACCATCGTCCTCCCTCGGGGGGCCTGGGCAGGACAGGGACCCGGCTGTGGGAGGCCTCCAGATCTCAGGCCTGGCACACCGTTTACCAGGCTGCTTCCTCCTCTGACGGGGGCCCAGCACACGCCCCAGGAGACTTGGCAGCCGCCCCCAGGGCTCTAGCCTCTGGAACTCGTCCCCTTGGAAGGGGCCTGGCCCAGGTGCCAGGTTCGGCTGGTCGGCCAGCCTCCTTTGGAGAAAGCAGGCAAGCCGAGCCAGGCTTGCAGTGGCCCTGGCGTGACACCTGCCACCTCAGGCAGAGGGCCTCCCGCGTGCCCTCCATGGCGGGTTTCTCCCCGGAGCCGTGGCCTGGGCACTAGGAAGGCCGGGCCTCCCCGACTCCCGGGAGGAGGGGCTAGCCCACTTGCGCCCTGGCCCCCAAAGCCTGCGGTGCCATCTGCCTGTCTCGGCACTTCTGACTCCACAGAGCCTTTCCTACACCTGGGCTGCCTGCCGTGGCAAAGTGCAGGCGTGGGGTGAGGCCATGGCTTTGTCTTTCCAGGAAAAAATGAGCCCCTGGCCGAAGCAGCAGGCCCAGGCAGAGCCTTGAGCTTGAAGCCCAGTAGGTCTGTGGCCCTCAGGGCCAGAGCAATGCTTTCAAGGCAGGGAAGCGGCCTGCAAGCTGAGTGGGAGTTGGGGAGGGGAGGGAGACAGCTGAAGCCGAGTCCAGAAGGGCGGCGATGGAAGAGCTGCAGCTGGGTCAGAGCCTGGAGGGAGAGCGGGGCCTTCACTGAGGACCCCCCCCCAGGCCAGCCCTAGGCCCCGGCGGTCGCGCATGCGCTCTTGGCCTGTGCGGTGTGTGGGGGGTTGAACCCAAGCCCGCAGGGCTCCCGGAGCGGCCAGAGAAAGAAGGGCCCATGGAGAGGTAGGCGAGGTGGGCAGGGGGCGCCACCTTACTCTCCTCAGCTCCCTGAGGGAGAGAGACAGAGACAGAGACAGAGAGAGAGATCCCTGACCTCTGAGTCTCTGCCTCCACCGCTGGCTGGTGCCAACTCACGCGCCATCCCACTTCCAGCCATCACCCCCACGCCTGCCCCGGGGCCAGCCCCACCACAGAGAGGCCGGTTGGTTCCTGCTCACCTCTGTGCCGTCCCTTCCCGACCTGACCCCAGTGCAGGGGATAAGCTTCAGACAAGTCTTTCCATGTCCCTCTGCATGACAATAGACTTCCTCCCCTCTCCCATTCCACAGGCCCACCCGGGACATCCACCTTTGTCATTAGCTCAGGAGAGGATGCAAGATGAGAATCTCTGCTATTGTGTGGGGAGACTCAGTTTCCCGGGTTTCCCCCATGGACACATGTTCTTCAGCTGGGTCTGATTTTCTCCAGACAAGCTGTCTTGGGAAGGATTTGGCCAGCCCTAAGAACCTGAAGGGAAAGGGCGGAGGGGGGTTCTCTCTCTGCCCCCGACAGCCCCGAGCTGGGTCGGTCCCTCAGACCCGGCCAGGGGCAGCCCATCCCCCGGCGCCCTTCCCTGGGGCATCCAAGGGCAGGCTCGGCGCCAGCCCCACCCCGCTCGCCACTGCCCGACCATCGTCCTCCCTCGGGGGGCCTGGGCAGGACAGGGACCCGGCTGTGGGAGGCCTCCAGATCTCAGGCCTGGCACACCGTTTACCAGGCTGCTTCCTCCTCTGACGGGGGCCCAGCACACGCCCCAGGAGACTTGGCAGCCGCCCCCAGGGCTCTAGCCTCTGGAACTCGTCCCCTTGGAAGGGGCCTGGCCCAGGTGCCAGGTTCGGCTGGTCGGCCAGCCTCCTTTGGAGAAAGCAGGCAAGCCGAGCCAGGCTTGCAGTGGCCCTGGCGTGACACCTGCCACCTCAGGCAGAGGGCCTCCCGCGTGCCCTCCATGGCGGGTTTCTCCCCGGAGCCGTGGCCTGGGCACTAGGAAGGCCGGGCCTCCCCGACTCCCGGGAGGAGGGGCTAGCCCACTTGCGCCCTGGCCCCCAAACCCTCTGGTGCCATCTGCCTGTCTCGGCACTTCTGACTCCACAGAGCCTTTCCTACATCTGGGCTGCCTGCCGTGGCAAAGTGCAGGCGTGGGGTGAGGCCATGGCTTTGTCTTTCCAGGAAAAAATGAGCCCCTGGCCGAAGCAGCAGGCCCAGGCAGAGCCTTGAGCTTGAAGCCCAGTAGGTCTGTGGCCCTCAGGGCCAGAGCAATGCTTTCAAGGCAGGGAAGCGGCCTGCAAGCTGAGTGGGAGTGGGGGAGGGGAGGGAGACAGCTGAAGCCGAGTCCAGAAGGGCGGCGATGGAAGAGCTGCAGCTGGGTCAGAGCCTGGAGGGAGGGCGGGGCCTTCACTGAGGACACCCCCCCAGGCCAGCCCTAGGCCCCGGCGGTCGCGCATGCGCCCTTGGCCTGTGCGGTGTGTGGGGGGTTGAACCCAAGCCCGCAGGGCTCCCGGAGCGGCCAGAGAAAGAAGGGCCCATGGAGAGGTAGGCGAGGTGGGCAGGGGGCGCCACCTTACTCTGCTCAGCTCCCTGAGGGAGAGAGAGAGAGACAGAGACAGAGAGAGAGATCCCTGACCTCTGAGTCTCTGCCTCCACCGCTGGCTGGTGCCAACTCACGCGCCATCCCACTTCCAGCCATCACCCCCACGCCTGCCCCGGGGCCAGCCCCACCACAGAGAGGCCGGTTGGTTCCTGCTCACCTCTGTGCCGTCCCTTCCCGACCTGACCCCAGTGCAGGGGATAAGCTTCAGACAAGTCTTTCCATGTCCCTCTGCATGACAATAGACTTCCTCCCCTCTCCCATTCCACAGGCCCACCCGGGACATCCACCTTTGTCATTAGCTCAGGAGAGGATGCAAGATGAGAATCTCTGCTATTGTGTGGGGAGACTCAGTTTCCCGGGTTTCCCCCATGGACACATGTTCTTCAGCTGGGTCTGATTTTCTCCAGACAAGCTGTCTTGGGAAGGATTTGGCCAGCCCTAAGAACCTGAAGGGAAAGGGCGGAGGGGGGTTCTCTCTCTGCCCCCGACAGCCCCGAGCTGGGTCGGTCCCTCAGACCCGGCCAGGGGCAGCCCATCCCCCGGCGCCCTTCCCCGGGGCATCCAAGGGCAGGCTCGGCGCCAGCCCCACCCCGCTCGCCACTGCCCGACCATCGTCCTCCCTCGGGGGGCCTGGGCAGGACAGGGACCCGGCTGTGGGAGGCCTCCAGATCTCAGGCCTGGCACACCGTTTACCAGGCTGCTTCCTCCTCTGACGGGGGCCCAGCACACGCCCCAGGAGACTTGGCAGCCGCCCCCAGGGCTCTAGCCTCTGGAACTCGTCCCCTTGGAAGGGGCCTGGCCCAGGTGCCAGGTTCGGCTGGTCGGCCAGCCTCCTTTGGAGAAAGCAGGCAAGCCGAGCCAGGCTTGCAGTGGCCCTGGCGTGACACCTGCCACCTCAGGCAGAGGGCCTCCCGCGTGCCCTCCATGGCGGGTTTCTCCCCGGAGCCGTGGCCTGGGCACTAGGAAGGCCGGGCCTCCCCGACTCCCGGGAGGAGGGGCTAGCCCACTTGCACCCTGGCCCCCAAAGCCTGCGGTGCCATCTGCCTGTCTCGGCACTTCTGACTCCACAGAGCCTTTCCTACATCTGGGCTGCCTGCCGTGGCAAAGTGCAGGCGTGGGGTGAGGCCATGGCTTTGTCTTTCCAGGAAAAAATGAGCCCCTGGCCGAAGCAGCAGGCCCAGGCAGAGCCTTGAGCTTGAAGCCCAGTAGGTCTGTGGCCCTCAGGGCCAGAGCAATGCTTTCAAGTCAGGGAAGCGGCCTGCAAGCTGAGTGGGAGTGGGGGAGGGGAGGGAGACAGCTGAAGCCGAGTCCAGAAGGGCGGCGATGGAAGAGCTGCAGCTGGGTCAGAGCCTGGAGGGAGGGCGGGGCCTTCACTGAGGACCCCCCCCCCCCCCCCCGAGGCCAGCCCTAGGCCCCAGCGGTCGCGCATGCGCCCTTGGCCTGTGCGGTGTGTGGGGGCTTGAACCCAAGCCCGCACGGCTCCCGGAGCGGCCAGAGAAAGAAGGGCCCATGGAGAGGTAGGCGAGGTGGGCAGGGGGCGCCACCTTACTCTCCTCAGCTCCCTGAGGGAGAGAGACAGAGACAGAGACAGAGAGAGAGATCCCTGACCTCTGAGTCTCTGCCTCCACCGCTGGCTGTTGCCAACTCACGCGCCATCCCACTTCCAGCCATCACCCCCACGCCTGCCCCGGGGCCAGCCCCACCACAGAGAGGCCGGTTGGTTCCTGCTCACCTCTGTGCCGTCCCTTCCTGACCTGACCCCAGTGCAGGGGATAAGCTTCAGACAAGTCTTTCCATGTCCCTCTGCATGACAATAGACTTCCTCCCCTCTCCCATTCCACAGGCCCACCCGGGACATCCACCTTTGTCATTAGCTCAGGAGAGGATGCAAGATGAGAATCTCTGCTATTGTGTGGGGAGACTCAGTTTCCCGGGTTTCCCCCATGGACACATGTTCTTCAGCTGGGTCTGATTTTCTCCAGACAAGCTGTCTTGGGAAGGATTTGGCCAGCCCTAAGAACCTGAAGGGAAAGGGCGGAGGGGGGTTCTCTCTCTGCCCCCGACAGCCCCGAGCTGGGTCGGTCCCTCAGACCCGGCCAGGGGCAGCCCATCCCCCGGCGCCCTTCCCCGGGGCATCCAAGGGCAGGCTCGGCGCCAGCCCCACCCCGCTCGCCACTGCCCGACCATCGTCCTCCCTCGGGGGGCCTGGGCAGGACAGGGACCCGGCTGTGGGAGGCCTCCAGATCTCAGGCCTGGCACACCGTTTACCAGGCTGCTTCCTCCTCTGACGGGGGCCCAGCACACGCCCCAGGAGACTTGGCAGCCGCCCCCAGGGCTCTAGCCTCTGGAACTCGTCCCCTTGGAAGGGGCCTGGCCCAGGTGCCAGGTTCGGCTGGTCGGCCAGCCTCCTTTGGAGAAAGCAGGCAAGCCGAGCCAGGCTTGCAGTGGCCCTGGCGTGACACCTGCCACCTCAGGCAGAGGGCCTCCCGCGTGCCCTCCATGGCGGGTTTCTCCCCGGAGCCGTGGCCTGGGCACTAGGAAGGCCGGGCCTCCCCGACTCCCGGGAGGAGGGGCTAGCCCACTTGCACCCTGGCCCCCAAAGCCTGCGGTGCCATCTGCCTGTCTCGGCACTTCTGACTCCACAGAGCCTTTCCTACATCTGGGCTGCCTGCCGTGGCAAAGTGCAGGCGTGGGGTGAGGCCATGGCTTTGTCTTTCCAGGAAAAAATGAGCCCCTGGCCGAAGCAGCAGGCCCAGGCAGAGCCTTGAGCTTGAAGCCCAGTAGGTCTGTGGCCCTCAGGGCCAGAGCAATGCTTTCAAGGCAGGGAAGCGGCCTGCAAGCTGAGTGGGAGTGGGGGAGGGGAGGGAGACAGCTGAAGCCGAGTCCAGAAGGGCGGCGATGGAAGAGCTGCAGCTGGGTCAGAGCCTGGAGGGAGGGCGGGGCCTTCACTGAGGACCCCCCCCCCCCGAGGCAAGCCCTAGGCCCCAGCGGTCGCGCATGCGCCCTTGGCCTGTGCGGTGTGTGGGGGCTTGAACCCAAGCCCGCACGGCTCCCGGAGCGGCCAGAGAAAGAAGGGCCCATGGAGAGGTAGGCGAGGTGGGCAGGGGGCGCCACCTTACTCTCCTCAGCTCCCTGAGGGAGAGAGACAGAGACAGAGACAGAGAGAGAGATCCCTGACCTCTGAGTCTCTGCCTCCACCGCTGGCTGGTGCCAACTCACGCGCCATCCCACTTCCAGCCATCACCCCCACGCCTGCCCCGGGGCCAGCCCCACCACAGAGAGGCCGGTTGGTTCCTGCTCACCTCTGTGCCCTCCCTTCCTGACCTGACCCCAGTGCAGGGGATAAGCTTCAGACAAGTCTTTCCATGTCCCTCTGCATGACAATAGACTTCCTCCCCTCTCCCATTCCACAGGCCCACCCGGGACATCCACCTTTGTCATTAGCTCAGGAGAGGATGCAAGATGAGAATCTCTGCTATTGTGTGGGGAGACTCAGTTTCCCGGGTTTCCCCCATGGACACATGTTCTTCAGCTGGGTCTGATTTTCTCCAGACAAGCTGTCTTGGGAAGGATTTGGCCAGCCCTAAGAACCTGAAGGGAAAGGGCGGAGGGGGGTTCTCTCTCTGCCCCCGACAGCCCCGAGCTGGGTCGGTCCCTCAGACCCGGCCAGGGGCAGCCCATCCCCCGGCGCCCTTCCCCGGGGCATCCAAGGGCAGGCTCGGCGCCAGCCCCACCCCGCTCGCCACTGCCCGACCATCGTCCTCCCTCGGGGGGCCTGGGCAGGACAGGGACCCGGCTGTGGGAGGCCTCCAGATCTCAGGCCTGGCACACCGTTTACCAGGCTGCTTCCTCCTCTGACGGGGGCCCAGCACACGCCCCAGGAGACTTGGCAGCCGCCCCCAGGGCTCTAGCCTCTGGAACTCGTCCCCTTGGAAGGGGCCTGGCCCAGGTGCCAGGTTCGGCTGGTCGGCCAGCCTCCTTTGGAGAAAGCAGGCAAGCCGAGCCAGGCTTGCAGTGGCCCTGGCGTGACACCTGCCACCTCAGGCAGAGGGCCTCCCGCGTGCCCTCCATGGCGGGTTTCTCCCCGGAGCCGTGGCCTGGGCACTAGGAAGGCCGGGCCTCCCCGACTCCCGGGAGGAGGGGCTAGCCCACTTGCACCCTGGCCCCCAAAGCCTGCGGTGCCATCTGCCTGTCTCGGCACTTCTGACTCCACAGAGCCTTTCCTACATCTGGGCTGCCTGCCGTGGCAAAGTGCAGGCGTGGGGTGAGGCCATGGCTTTGTCTTTCCAGGAAAAAATGAGCCCCTGGCCGAAGCAGCAGGCCCAGGCAGAGCCTTGAGCTTGAAGCCCAGTAGGTCTGTGGCCCTCAGGGCCAGAGCAATGCTTTCAAGGCAGGGAAGCGGCCTGCAAGCTGAGTGGGAGTGGGGGAGGGGAGGGAGACAGCTGAAGCCGAGTCCAGAAGGGCGGCGATGGAAGAGCTGCAGCTGGGTCAGAGCCTGGAGGGAGGGCGGGGCCTTCACTGAGGACCCCCCCCCCCCCGAGGCAAGCCCTAGGCCCCAGCGGTCGCGCATGCGCCCTTGGCCTGTGCGGTGTGTGGGGGCTTGAACCCAAGCCCGCACGGCTCCCGGAGCGGCCAGAGAAAGAAGGGCCCATGGAGAGGTAGGCGAGGTGGGCAGGGGGCGCCACCTTACTCTCCTCAGCTCCCTGAGGGAGAGAGACAGAGACAGAGACAGAGAGAGAGATCCCTGACCTCTGAGTCTCTGCCTCCACCGCTGGCTGGTGCCAACTCACGCGCCATCCCACTTCCAGCCATCACCCCCACGCCTGCCCCGGGGCCAGCCACACCACAGAGAGGCCGGTTGGTTCCTGCTCACCTCTGTGCCGTCCCTTCCCGACCTGACCCCAGTGCAGGGGATAAGCTTCAGACAAGTCTTTCCATGTCCCTCTGCATGACAATAGACTTCCTCCCCTCTCCCATTCCACAGGCCCACCCGGGACATCCACCTTTGTCATTAGCTCAGGAGAGGATGCAAGATGAGAATCTCTGCTATTGTGTGGGGAGACTCAGTTTCCCGGGTTTCCCCCATGGACACATGTTCTTCAGCTGGGTCTGATTTTCTCCAGACAAGCTGTCTTGGGAAGGATTTGGCCAGCCCTAAGAACCTGAAGGGAAAGGGCGGAGGGGGGTTCTCTCTCTGCCCCCGACAGCCCCGAGCTGGGTCGGTCCCTCAGACCCGGCCAGGGGCAGCCCATCCCCCGGCGCCCTTCCCTGGGGCATCCAAGGGCAGGCTCGGCGCCAGCCCCACCCCGCTCGCCACTGCCCGACCATCGTCCTCCCTCGGGGGGCCTGGGCAGGACAGGGACCCGGGTGTGGGAGGCCTCCAGATCTCAGGCCTGGCACACCGTTTACCAGGCTGCTTCCTCCTCTGACGGGGGCCCAGCACACGCCCCAGGAGACTTGGCAGCCGCCCCCAGGGCTCTAGCCTCTGGAACTCGTCCCCTTGGAAGGGGCCTGGCCCAGGTGCCAGGTTCGGCTGGTCGGCCAGCCTCCTTTGGAGAAAGCAGGCAAGCCGAGCCAGGCTTGCAGTGGCCCTGGCGTGACACCTGCCACCTCAGGCAGAGGGCCTCCCGCGTGCCCTCCATGGCGGGTTTCTCCCCGGAGCCGTGGCCTGGGCACTAGGAAGGCCGGGCCTCCCCGACTCCCGGGAGGAGGGGCTAGCCCACTTGCGCCCTGGCCCCCAAACCCTCTGGTGCCATCTGCCTGTCTCGGCACTTCTGACTCCACAGAGCCTTTCCTACATCTGGGCTGCCTGCCGTGGCAAAGTGCAGGCGTGGGGTGAGGCCATGGCTTTGTCTTTCCAGGAAAAAATGAGCCCCTGGCCGAAGCAGCAGGCCCAGGCAGAGCCTTGAGCTTGAAGCCCAGTAGGTCTGTGGCCCTCAGGGCCAGAGCAATGCTTTCAAGGCAGGGAAGCGGCCTGCAAGCTGAGTGGGAGTGGGGGAGGGGAGGGAGACAGCTGAAGCCGAGTCCAGAAGGGCGGCGATGGAAGAGCTGCAGCTGGGTCAGAGCCTGGAGGGAGGGCGGGGCCTTCACTGAGGACACCCCCCCAGGCCAGCCCTAGGCCCCGGCGGTCGCGCATGCGCCCTTGGCCTGTGCGGTGTGTGGGGGGTTGAACCCAAGCCCGCAGGGCTCCCGGAGCGGCCAGAGAAAGAAGGGCCCATGGAGAGGTAGGCGAGGTGGGCAGGGGGCGCCACCTTACTCTGCTCAGCTCCCTGAGGGAGAGAGAGAGAGACAGAGACAGAGAGAGAGATCCCTGACCTCTGAGTCTCTGCCTCCACCGCTGGCTGGTGCCAACTCACGCGCCATCCCACTTCCAGCCATCACCCCCACGCCTGCCCCGGGGCCAGCCCCACCACAGAGAGGCCGGTTGGTTCCTGCTCACCTCTGTGCCGTCCCTTCCCGACCTGACCCCAGTGCAGGGGATAAGCTTCAGACAAGTCTTTCCATGTCCCTCTGCATGACAATAGACTTCCTCCCCTCTCCCATTCCACAGGCCCACCCGGGACATCCACCTTTGTCATTAGCTCAGGAGAGGATGCAAGATGAGAATCTCTGCTATTGTGTGGGGAGACTCAGTTTCCCGGGTTTCCCCCATGGACACATGTTCTTCAGCTGGGTCTGATTTTCTCCAGACAAGCTGTCTTGGGAAGGATTTGGCCAGCCCTAAGAACCTGAAGGGAAAGGGCGGAGGGGGGTTCTCTCTCTGCCCCCGACAGCCCCGAGCTGGGTCGGTCCCTCAGACCCGGCCAGGGGCAGCCCATCCCCCGGCGCCCTTCCCCGGGGCATCCAAGGGCAGGCTCGGCGCCAGCCCCACCCCGCTCGCCACTGCCCGACCATCGTCCTCCCTCGGGGGGCCTGGGCAGGACAGGGACCCGGCTGTGGGAGGCCTCCAGATCTCAGGCCTGGCACACCGTTTACCAGGCTGCTTCCTCCTCTGACGGGGGCCCAGCACACGCCCCAGGAGACTTGGCAGCCGCCCCCAGGGCTCTAGCCTCTGGAACTCGTCCCCTTGGAAGGGGCCTGGCCCAGGTGCCAGGTTCGGCTGGTCGGCCAGCCTCCTTTGGAGAAAGCAGGCAAGCCGAGCCAGGCTTGCAGTGGCCCTGGCGTGACACCTGCCACCTCAGGCAGAGGGCCTCCCGCGTGCCCTCCATGGCGGGTTTCTCCCCGGAGCCGTGGCCTGGGCACTAGGAAGGCCGGGCCTCCCCGACTCCCGGGAGGAGGGGCTAGCCCACTTGCACCCTGGCCCCCAAAGCCTGCGGTGCCATCTGCCTGTCTCGGCACTTCTGACTCCACAGAGCCTTTCCTACATCTGGGCTGCCTGCCGTGGCAAAGTGCAGGCGTGGGGTGAGGCCATGGCTTTGTCTTTCCAGGAAAAAATGAGCCCCTGGCCGAAGCAGCAGGCCCAGGCAGAGCCTTGAGCTTGAAGCCCAGTAGGTCTGTGGCCCTCAGGGCCAGAGCAATGCTTTCAAGGCAGGGAAGCGGCCTGCAAGCTGAGTGGGAGTGGGGGAGGGGAGGGAGACAGCTGAAGCCGAGTCCAGAAGGGCGGCGATGGAAGAGCTGCAGCTGGGTCAGAGCCTGGAGGGAGGGCGGGGCCTTCACTGAGGACCCCCCCCCCCCCCCGAGGCAAGCCCTAGGCCCCAGCGGTCGCGCATGCGCCCTTGGCCTGTGCGGTGTGTGGGGGCTTGAACCCAAGCCCGCACGGCTCCCGGAGCGGCCAGAGAAAGAAGGGCCCATGGAGAGGTAGGCGAGGTGGGCAGGGGGCGCCACCTTACTCTCCTCAGCTCCCTGAGGGAGAGAGACAGAGACAGAGACAGAGAGAGAGATCCCTGACCTCTGAGTCTCTGCCTCCACCGCTGGCTGGTGCCAACTCACGCGCCATCCCACTTCCAGCCATCACCCCCACGCCTGCCCCGGGGCCAGCCCCACCACAGAGAGGCCGGTTGGTTCCTGCTCACCTCTGTGCCGTCCCTTCCTGACCTGACCCCAGTGCAGGGGATAAGCTTCAGACAAGTCTTTCCATGTCCCTCTGCATGACAATAGACTTCCTCCCCTCTCCCATTCCACAGGCCCACCCGGGACATCCACCTTTGTCATTAGCTCAGGAGAGGATGCAAGATGAGAATCTCTGCTATTGTGTGGGGAGACTCAGTCTCCCGGGTTTCCCCCATGGACACATGTTCTTCAGCTGGGTCTGATTTTCTCCAGACAAGCTGTCTTGGGAAGGATTTGGCCAGCCCTAAGAACCTGAAGGGAAAGGGCGGAGGGGGGTTCTCTCTCTGCCCCCGACAGCCCCGAGCTGGGTCGGTCCCTCAGACCCGGCCAGGGGCAGCCCATCCCCCGGCGCCCTTCCCCGGGGCATCCAAGGGCAGGCTCGGCGCCAGCCCCACCCCGCTCGCCACTGCCCGACCATCGTCCTCCCTCGGGGGGCCTGGGCAGGACAGGGACCCGGCTGTGGGAGGCCTCCAGATCTCAGGCCTGGCACACCGTTTACCAGGCTGCTTCCTCCTCTGACGGGGGCCCAGCACACGCCCCAGGAGACTTGGCAGCCGCCCCCAGGGCTCTAGCCTCTGGAACTCGTCCCCTTGGAAGGGGCCTGGCCCAGGTGCCAGGTTCGGCTGGTCGGCCAGCCTCCTTTGGAGAAAGCAGGCAAGCCGAGCCAGGCTTGCAGTGGCCCTGGCGTGACACCTGCCACCTCAGGCAGAGGGCCTCCCGCGTGCCCTCCATGGCGGGTTTCTCCCCGGAGCCGTGGCCTGGGCACTAGGAAGGCTGGGCCTCCCCGACTCCCGGGAGGAGGGGCTAGCCCACTTGCACCCTGGCCCCCAAAGCCTGCGGTGCCATCTGCCTGTCTCGGCACTTCTGACTCCACAGAGCCTTTCCTACATCTGGGCTGCCTGCCGTGGCAAAGTGCAGGCGTGGGGTGAGGCCATGGCTTTGTCTTTCCAGGAAAAAATGAGCCCCTGGCCGAAGCAGCAGGCCCAGGCAGAGCCTTGAGCTTGAAGCCCAGTAGGTCTGTGGCCCTCAGGGCCAGAGCAATGCTTTCAAGGCAGGGAAGCGGCCTGCAAGCTGAGTGGGAGTGGGGGAGGGGAGGGAGACAGCTGAAGCCGAGTCCAGAAGGGCGGCGATGGAAGAGCTGCAGCTGGGTCAGAGCCTGGAGGGAGGGCGGGGCCTTCACTGAGGACACCCCCCCAGGCCAGCCCTAGGCCCCGGCGGTCGCGGCGGTCGCGCATGCGCCCTTGGCCTGTGCGGTGTGTGGGGGGTTGAACCCAAGCCCGCAGGGCTCCCGGAGCGGCCAGAGAAAGAAGGGCCCATGGAGAGGTAGGCGAGGTGGGCAGGGGGCGCCACCTTACTCTGCTCAGCTCCCTGAGGGAGAGAGAGAGAGACAGAGACAGAGAGAGAGATCCCTGACCTCTGAGTCTCTGCCTCCACCGCTGGCTGGTGCCAACTCACGCGCCATCCCACTTCCAGCCATCACCCCCACGCCTGCCCCGGGGCCAGCCACACCACAGAGAGGCCGGTTGGTTCCTGCTCACCTCTGTGCTGTCCCTTCCCGACCTGACCCCAGTGCAGGGGATAAGCTTCAGACAAGTCTTTCCATGTCCCTCTGCATGACAATAGACTTCCTCCCCTCTCCCATTCCACAGGCCCACCCGGGACATCCACCTTTGTCATTAGCTCAGGAGAGGATGCAAGATGAGAATCTCTGCTATTGTGTGGGGAGACTCAGTTTCCCGGGTTTCCCCCATGGACACATGTTCTTCAGCTGGGTCTGATTTTCTCCAGACAAGCTGTCTTGGGAAGGATTTGGCCAGCCCTAAGAACCTGAAGGGAAAGGGCGGAGGGGGGTTCTCTCTCTGCCCCCGACAGCCCCGAGCTGGGTCGGTCCCTCAGACCCGGCCAGGGGCAGCCCATCCCCCGGCGCCCTTCCCTGGGGCATCCAAGGGCAGGCTCGGCGCCAGCCCCACCCCGCTCGCCACTGCCCGACCATCGTCCTCCCTCGGGGGGCCTGGGCAGGACAGGGACCCGGGTGTGGGAGGCCTCCAGATCTCAGGCCTGGCACACCGTTTACCAGGCTGCTTCCTCCTCTGACGGGGGCCCAGCACACGCCCCAGGAGACTTGGCAGCCGCCCCCAGGGCTCTAGCCTCTGGAACTCGTCCCCTTGGAAGGGGCCTGGCCCAGGTGCCAGGTTCGGCTGGTCGGCCAGCCTCCTTTGGAGAAAGCAGGCAAGCCGAGCCAGGCTTGCAGTGGCCCTGGCGTGACACCTGCCACCTCAGGCAGAGGGCCTCCCGCGTGCCCTCCATGGCGGGTTTCTCCCCGGAGCCGTGGCCTGGGCACTAGGAAGGCCGGGCCTCCCCGACTCCCGGGAGGAGGGGCTAGCCCACTTGCGCCCTGGCCCCCAAACCCTCTGGTGCCATCTGCCTGTCTCGGCACTTCTGACTCCACAGAGCCTTTCCTACATCTGGGCTGCCTGCCGTGGCAAAGTGCAGGCGTGGGGTGAGGCCATGGCTTTGTCTTTCCAGGAAAAAATGAGCCCCTGGCCGAAGCAGCAGGCCCAGGCAGAGCCTTGAGCTTGAAGCCCAGTAGGTCTGTGGCCCTCAGGGCCAGAGCAATGCTTTCAAGGCAGGGAAGTGGCCTGCAAGCTGAGTGGGAGTGGGGGAGGGGAGGGAGACAGCTGAAGCCGAGTCCAGAAGGGCGGCGATGGAAGAGCTGCAGCTGGGTCAGAGCCTGGAGGGAGGGCGGGGCCTTCACTGAGGACCCCCCCCCCCCGAGGCAAGCCCTAGGCCCCAGCGGTCGCGCATGCGCCCTTGGCCTGTGCGGTGTGTGGGGGCTTGAACCCAAGCCCGCACGGCTCCCGGAGCGGCCAGAGAAAGAAGGGCCCATGGAGAGGTAGGCGAGGTGGGCAGGGGGCGCCACCTTACTCTCCTCAGCTCCCTGAGGGAGAGAGACAGAGACAGAGACAGAGAGAGAGATCCCTGACCTCTGAGTCTCTGCCTCCACCGCTGGCTGGTGCCAACTCACGCGCCATCCCACTTCCAGCCATCACCCCCACGCCTGCCCCGGGGCCAGCCACACCACAGAGAGGCCGGTTGGTTCCTGCTCACCTCTGTGCCGTCCCTTCCCGACCTGACCCCAGTGCAGGGGATAAGCTTCAGACAAGTCTTTCCATGTCCCTCTGCATGACAATAGACTTCCTCCCCTCTCCCATTCCACAGGCCCACCCGGGACATCCACCTTTGTCATTAGCTCAGGAGAGGATGCAAGATGAGAATCTCTGCTATTGTGTGGGGAGACTCAGTTTCCCGGGTTTCCCCCATGGACACATGTTCTTCAGCTGGGTCTGATTTTCTCCAGACAAGCTGTCTTGGGAAGGATTTGGCCAGCCCTAAGAACCTGAAGGGAAAGGGCGGAGGGGGGTTCTCTCTCTGCCCCCGACAGCCCCGAGCTGGGTCGGTCCCTCAGACCCGGCCAGGGGCAGCCCATCCCCCGGCGCCCTTCCCTGGGGCATCCAAGGGCAGGCTCGGCGCCAGCCCCACCCCGCTCGCCACTGCCCGACCATCGTCCTCCCTCGGGGGGCCTGGGCAGGACAGGGACCCGGGTGTGGGAGGCCTCCAGATCTCAGGCCTGGCACACCGTTTACCAGGCTGCTTCCTCCTCTGACGGGGGCCCAGCACACGCCCCAGGAGACTTGGCAGCCGCCCCCAGGGCTCTAGCCTCTGGAACTCGTCCCCTTGGAAGGGGCCTGGCCCAGGTGCCAGGTTCGGCTGGTCGGCCAGCCTCCTTTGGAGAAAGCAGGCAAGCCGAGCCAGGCTTGCAGTGGCCCTGGCGTGACACCTGCCACCTCAGGCAGAGGGCCTCCCGCGTGCCCTCCATGGCGGGTTTCTCCCCGGAGCCGTGGCCTGGGCACTAGGAAGGCCGGGCCTCCCCGACTCCCGGGAGGAGGGGCTAGCCCACTTGCGCCCTGGCCCCCAAACCCTCTGGTGCCATCTGCCTGTCTCGGCACTTCTGACTCCACAGAGCCTTTCCTACATCTGGGCTGCCTGCCGTGGCAAAGTGCAGGCGTGGGGTGAGGCCATGGCTTTGTCTTTCCAGGAAAAAATGAGCCCCTGGCCGAAGCAGCAGGCCCAGGCAGAGCCTTGAGCTTGAAGCCCAGTAGGTCTGTGGCCCTCAGGGCCAGAGCAATGCTTTCAAGGCAGGGAAGCGGCCTGCAAGCTGAGTGGGAGTGGGGGAGGGGAGGGAGACAGCTGAAGCCGAGTCCAGAAGGGCGGCGATGGAAGAGCTGCAGCTGGGTCAGAGCCTGGAGGGAGGGCGGGGCCTTCACTGAGGACACCCCCCCAGGCCAGCCCTAGGCCCCGGCGGTCGCGCATGCGCCCTTGGCCTGTGCGGTGTGTGGGGGGTTGAACCCAAGCCCGCAGGGCTCCCGGAGCGGCCAGAGAAAGAAGGGCCCATGGAGAGGTAGGCGAGGTGGGCAGGGGGCGCCACCTTACTCTGCTCAGCTCCCTGAGGGAGAGAGAGAGAGACAGAGACAGAGAGAGAGATCCCTGACCTCTGAGTCTCTGCCTCCACCGCTGGCTGGTGCCAACTCACGCGCCATCCCACTTCCAGCCATCACCCCCACGCCTGCCCCGGGGCCAGCCCCACCACAGAGAGGCCGGTTGGTTCCTGCTCACCTCTGTGCCGTCCCTTCCCGACCTGACCCCAGTGCAGGGGATAAGCTTCAGACAAGTCTTTCCATGTCCCTCTGCATGACAATAGACTTCCTCCCCTCTCCCATTCCACAGGCCCACCCGGGACATCCACCTTTGTCATTAGCTCAGGAGAGGATGCAAGATGAGAATCTCTGCTATTGTGTGGGGAGACTCAGTTTCCCGGGTTTCCCCCATGGACACATGTTCTTCAGCTGGGTCTGATTTTCTCCAGACAAGCTGTCTTGGGAAGGATTTGGCCAGCCCTAAGAACCTGAAGGGAAAGGGCGGAGGGGGGTTCTCTCTCTGCCCCCGACAGCCCCGAGCTGGGTCGGTCCCTCAGACCCGGCCAGGGGCAGCCCATCCCCCGGCGCCCTTCCCCGGGGCATCCAAGGGCAGGCTCGGCGCCAGCCCCACCCCGCTCGCCACTGCCCGACCATCGTCCTCCCTCGGGGGGCCTGGGCAGGACAGGGACCCGGCTGTGGGAGGCCTCCAGATCTCAGGCCTGGCACACCGTTTACCAGGCTGCTTCCTCCTCTGACGGGGGCCCAGCACACGCCCCAGGAGACTTGGCAGCCGCCCCCAGGGCTCTAGCCTCTGGAACTCGTCCCCTTGGAAGGGGCCTGGCCCAGGTGCCAGGTTCGGCTGGTCGGCCAGCCTCCTTTGGAGAAAGCAGGCAAGCCGAGCCAGGCTTGCAGTGGCCCTGGCGTGACACCTGCCACCTCAGGCAGAGGGCCTCCCGCGTGCCCTCCATGGCGGGTTTCTCCCCGGAGCCGTGGCCTGGGCACTAGGAAGGCCGGGCCTCCCCGACTCCCGGGAGGAGGGGCTAGCCCACTTGCACCCTGGCCCCCAAAGCCTGCGGTGCCATCTGCCTGTCTCGGCACTTCTGACTCCACAGAGCCTTTCCTACATCTGGGCTGCCTGCCGTGGCAAAGTGCAGGCGTGGGGTGAGGCCATGGCTTTGTCTTTCCAGGAAAAAATGAGCCCCTGGCCGAAGCAGCAGGCCCAGGCAGAGCCTTGAGCTTGAAGCCCAGTAGGTCTGTGGCCCTCAGGGCCAGAGCAATGCTTTCAAGGCAGGGAAGCGGCCTGCAAGCTGAGTGGGAGTGGGGGAGGGGAGGGAGACAGCTGAAGCCGAGTCCAGAAGGGCGGCGATGGAAGAGCTGCAGCTGGGTCAGAGCCTGGAGGGAGGGCGGGGCCTTCACTGAGGACCCCCCCCCCCCCCCCGAGGCAAGCCCTAGGCCCCAGCGGTCGCGCATGCGCCCTTGGCCTGTGCGGTGTGTGGGGGCTTGAACCCAAGCCCGCACGGCTCCCGGAGCGGCCAGAGAAAGAAGGGCCCATGGAGAGGTAGGCGAGGTGGGCAGGGGGCGCCACCTTACTCTCCTCAGCTCCCTGAGGGAGAGAGACAGAGACAGAGACAGAGAGAGAGATCCCTGACCTCTGAGTCTCTGCCTCCACCGCTGGCTGGTGCCAACTCACGCGCCATCCCACTTCCAGCCATCACCCCCACGCCTGCCCCGGGGCCAGCCCCACCACAGAGAGGCCGGTTGGTTCCTGCTCACCTCTGTGCCGTCCCTTCCTGACCTGACCCCAGTGCAGGGGATAAGCTTCAGACAAGTCTTTCCATGTCCCTCTGCATGACAATAGACTTCCTCCCCTCTCCCATTCCACAGGCCCACCCGGGACATCCACCTTTGTCATTAGCTCAGGAGAGGATGCAAGATGAGAATCTCTGCTATTGTGTGGGGAGACTCAGTCTCCCGGGTTTCCCCCATGGACACATGTTCTTCAGCTGGGTCTGATTTTCTCCAGACAAGCTGTCTTGGGAAGGATTTGGCCAGCCCTAAGAACCTGAAGGGAAAGGGCGGAGGGGGGTTCTCTCTCTGCCCCCGACAGCCCCGAGCTGGGTCGGTCCCTCAGACCCGGCCAGGGGCAGCCCATCCCCCGGCGCCCTTCCCCGGGGCATCCAAGGGCAGGCTCGGCGCCAGCCCCACCCCGCTCGCCACTGCCCGACCATCGTCCTCCCTCGGGGGGCCTGGGCAGGACAGGGACCCGGCTGTGGGAGGCCTCCAGATCTCAGGCCTGGCACACCGTTTACCAGGCTGCTTCCTCCTCTGACGGGGGCCCAGCACACGCCCCAGGAGACTTGGCAGCCGCCCCCAGGGCTCTAGCCTCTGGAACTCGTCCCCTTGGAAGGGGCCTGGCCCAGGTGCCAGGTTCGGCTGGTCGGCCAGCCTCCTTTGGAGAAAGCAGGCAAGCCGAGCCAGGCTTGCAGTGGCCCTGGCGTGACACCTGCCACCTCAGGCAGAGGGCCTCCCGCGTGCCCTCCATGGCGGGTTTCTCCCCGGAGCCGTGGCCTGGGCACTAGGAAGGCCGGGCCTCCCCGACTCCCGGGAGGAGGGGCTAGCCCACTTGCACCCTGGCCCCCAAAGCCTGCGGTGCCATCTGCCTGTCTCGGCACTTCTGACTCCACAGAGCCTTTCCTACATCTGGGCTGCCTGCCGTGGCAAAGTGCAGGCGTGGGGTGAGGCCATGGCTTTGTCTTTCCAGGAAAAAATGAGCCCCTGGCCGAAGCAGCAGGCCCAGGCAGAGCCTTGAGCTTGAAGCCCAGTAGGTCTGTGGCCCTCAGGGCCAGAGCAATGCTTTCAAGGCAGGGAAGCGGCCTGCAAGCTGAGTGGGAGTGGGGGAGGGGAGGGAGACAGCTGAAGCCGAGTCCAGAAGGGCGGCGATGGAAGAGCTGCAGCTGGGTCAGAGCCTGGAGGGAGGGCGGGGCCTTCACTGAGGACACCCCCCCAGGCCAGCCCTAGGCCCCGGCGGTCGCGCATGCGCCCTTGGCCTGTGCGGTGTGTGGGGGGTTGAACCCAAGCCCGCAGGGCTCCCGGAGCGGCCAGAGAAAGAAGGGCCCATGGAGAGGTAGGCGAGGTGGGCAGGGGGCGCCACCTTACTCTGCTCAGCTCCCTGAGGGAGAGAGAGAGAGACAGAGACAGAGAGAGAGATCCCTGACCTCTGAGTCTCTGCCTCCACCGCTGGCTGGTGCCAACTCACGCGCCATCCCACTTCCAGCCATCACCCCCACGCCTGCCCCGGGGCCAGCCACACCACAGAGAGGCCGGTTGGTTCCTGCTCACCTCTGTGCTGTCCCTTCCCGACCTGACCCCAGTGCAGGGGATAAGCTTCAGACAAGTCTTTCCATGTCCCTCTGCATGACAATAGACTTCCTCCCCTCTCCCATTCCACAGGCCCACCCGGGACATCCACCTTTGTCATTAGCTCAGGAGAGGATGCAAGATGAGAATCTCTGCTATTGTGTGGGGAGACTCAGTTTCCCGGGTTTCCCCCATGGACACATGTTCTTCAGCTGGGTCTGATTTTCTCCAGACAAGCTGTCTTGGGAAGGATTTGGCCAGCCCTAAGAACCTGAAGGGAAAGGGCGGAGGGGGGTTCTCTCTCTGCCCCCGACAGCCCCGAGCTGGGTCGGTCCCTCAGACCCGGCCAGGGGCAGCCCATCCCCCGGCGCCCTTCCCTGGGGCATCCAAGGGCAGGCTCGGCGCCAGCCCCACCCCGCTCGCCACTGCCCGACCATCGTCCTCCCTCGGGGGGCCTGGGCAGGACAGGGACCCGGGTGTGGGAGGCCTCCAGATCTCAGGCCTGGCACACCGTTTACCAGGCTGCTTCCTCCTCTGACGGGGGCCCAGCACACGCCCCAGGAGACTTGGCAGCCGCCCCCAGGGCTCTAGCCTCTGGAACTCGTCCCCTTGGAAGGGGCCTGGCCCAGGTGCCAGGTTCGGCTGGTCGGCCAGCCTCCTTTGGAGAAAGCAGGCAAGCCGAGCCAGGCTTGCAGTGGCCCTGGCGTGACACCTGCCACCTCAGGCAGAGGGCCTCCCGCGTGCCCTCCATGGCGGGTTTCTCCCCGGAGCCGTGGCCTGGGCACTAGGAAGGCCGGGCCTCCCCGACTCCCGGGAGGAGGGGCTAGCCCACTTGCGCCCTGGCCCCCAAACCCTCTGGTGCCATCTGCCTGTCTCGGCACTTCTGACTCCACAGAGCCTTTCCTACATCTGGGCTGCCTGCCGTGGCAAAGTGCAGGCGTGGGGTGAGGCCATGGCTTTGTCTTTCCAGGAAAAAATGAGCCCCTGGCCGAAGCAGCAGGCCCAGGCAGAGCCTTGAGCTTGAAGCCCAGTAGGTCTGTGGCCCTCAGGGCCAGAGCAATGCTTTCAAGGCAGGGAAGTGGCCTGCAAGCTGAGTGGGAGTGGGGGAGGGGAGGGAGACAGCTGAAGCCGAGTCCAGAAGGGCGGCGATGGAAGAGCTGCAGCTGGGTCAGAGCCTGGAGGGAGGGCGGGGCCTTCACTGAGGACACCCCCCCAGGCCAGCCCTAGGCCCCGGCGGTCGCGCATGCGCCCTTGGCCTGTGCGGTGTGTGGGGGGTTGAACCCAAGCCCGCAGGGCTCCCGGAGCGGCCAGAGAAAGAAGGGCCCATGGAGAGGTAGGCGAGGTGGGCAGGGGGCGCCACCTTACTCTGCTCAGCTCCCTGAGGGAGAGAGAGAGAGACAGAGACAGAGAGAGAGATCCCTGACCTCTGAGTCTCTGCCTCCACCGCTGGCTGGTGCCAACTCACGCGCCATCCCACTTCCAGCCATCACCCCCACGCCTGCCCCGGGGCCAGCCCCACCACAGAGAGGCCGGTTGGTTCCTGCTCACCTCTGTGCCGTCCCTTCCCGACCTGACCCCAGTGCAGGGGATAAGCTTCAGACAAGTCTTTCCATGTCCCTCTGCATGACAATAGACTTCCTCCCCTCTCCCATTCCACAGGCCCACCCGGGACATCCACCTTTGTCATTAGCTCAGGAGAGGATGCAAGATGAGAATCTCTGCTATTGTGTGGGGAGACTCAGTTTCCCGGGTTTCCCCCATGGACACATGTTCTTCAGCTGGGTCTGATTTTCTCCAGACAAGCTGTCTTGGGAAGGATTTGGCCAGCCCTAAGAACCTGAAGGGAAAGGGCGGAGGGGGGTTCTCTCTCTGCCCCCGACAGCCCCGAGCTGGGTCGGTCCCTCAGACCCGGCCAGGGGCAGCCCATCCCCCGGCGCCCTTCCCCGGGGCATCCAAGGGCAGGCTCGGCGCCAGCCCCACCCCGCTCGCCACTGCCCGACCATCGTCCTCCCTCGGGGGGCCTGGGCAGGACAGGGACCCGGCTGTGGGAGGCCTCCAGATCTCAGGCCTGGCACACCGTTTACCAGGCTGCTTCCTCCTCTGACGGGGGCCCAGCACACGCCCCAGGAGACTTGGCAGCCGCCCCCAGGGCTCTAGCCTCTGGAACTCGTCCCCTTGGAAGGGGCCTGGCCCAGGTGCCAGGTTCGGCTGGTCGGCCAGCCTCCTTTGGAGAAAGCAGGCAAGCCGAGCCAGGCTTGCAGTGGCCCTGGCGTGACACCTGCCACCTCAGGCAGAGGGCCTCCCGCGTGCCCTCCATGGCGGGTTTCTCCCCGGAGCCGTGGCCTGGGCACTAGGAAGGCCGGGCCTCCCCGACTCCCGGGAGGAGGGGCTAGCCCACTTGCACCCTGGCCCCCAAAGCCTGCGGTGCCATCTGCCTGTCTCGGCACTTCTGACTCCACAGAGCCTTTCCTACATCTGGGCTGCCTGCCGTGGCAAAGTGCAGGCGTGGGGTGAGGCCATGGCTTTGTCTTTCCAGGAAAAAATGAGCCCCTGGCCGAAGCAGCAGGCCCAGGCAGAGCCTTGAGCTTGAAGCCCAGTAGGTCTGTGGCCCTCAGGGCCAGAGCAATGCTTTCAAGGCAGGGAAGCGGCCTGCAAGCTGAGTGGGAGTGGGGGAGGGGAGGGAGACAGCTGAAGCCGAGTCCAGAAGGGCGGCGATGGAAGAGCTGCAGCTGGGTCAGAGCCTGGAGGGAGGGCGGGGCCTTCACTGAGGACCCCCCCCCCGAGGCCAGCCCTAGGCCCCAGCGGTCGCGCATGCGCCCTTGGCCTGTGCGGTGTGTGGGGGCTTGAACCCAAGCCCGCAGGGCTCCCGGAGCGGCCAGAGAAAGAAGGGCCCATGGAGAGGTAGGCGAGGTGGGCAGGGGGCGCCACCTTACTCTCCTCAGCTCCCTGAGGGAGAGAGACAGAGACAGAGACAGAGAGAGAGATCCCTGACCTCTGAGTCTCTGCCTCCACCGCTGGCTGGTGCCAACTCACGCGCCATCCCACTTCCAGCCATCACCCCCACGCCTGCCCCGGGGCCAGCCCCACCACAGAGAGGCCGGTTGGTTCCTGCTCACCTCTGTGCCGTCCCTTCCTGACCTGACCCCAGTGCAGGGGATAAGCTTCAGACAAGTCTTTCCATGTCCCTCTGCATGACAATAGACTTCCTCCCCTCTCCCATTCCACAGGCCCACCCGGGACATCCACCTTTGTCATTAGCTCAGGAGAGGATGCAAGATGAGAATCTCTGCTATTGTGTGGGGAGACTCAGTTTCCCGGGTTTCCCCCATGGACACATTTTCTTCAGCTGGGTCTGATTTTCTCCAGACAAGCTGTCTTGGGAAGGATTTGGCCAGCCCTAAGAACCTGAAGGGAAAGGGCGGAGGGGGGTTCTCTCTCTGCCCCCGACAGCCCCGAGCTGGGTCGGTCCCTCAGACCCGGCCAGGGGCAGCCCATCCCCCGGCGCCCTTCCCCGGGGCATCCAAGGGCAGGCTCGGCGCCAGCCCCACCCCGCTCGCCACTGCCCGACCATCGTCCTCCCTCGGGGGGCCTGGGCAGGACAGGGACCCGGCTGTGGGAGGCCTCCAGATCTCAGGCCTGGCACACCGTTTACCAGGCTGCTTCCTCCTCTGACGGGGGCCCAGCACACGCCCCAGGAGACTTGGCAGCCGCCCCCAGGGCTCTAGCCTCTGGAACTCGTCCCCTTGGAAGGGGCCTGGCCCAGGTGCCAGGTTCGGCTGGTCGGCCAGCCTCCTTTGGAGAAAGCAGGCAAGCCGAGCCAGGCTTGCAGTGGCCCTGGCGTGACACCTGCCACCTCAGGCAGAGGGCCTCCCGCGTGCCCTCCATGGCGGGTTTCTCCCCGGAGCCGTGGCCTGGGCACTAGGAAGGCCGGGCCTCCCCGACTCCCGGGAGGAGGGGCTAGCCCACTTGCACCCTGGCCCCCAAAGCCTGCGGTGCCATCTGCCTGTCTCGGCACTTCTGACTCCACAGAGCCTTTCCTACATCTGGGCTGCCTGCCGTGGCAAAGTGCAGGCGTGGGGTGAGGCCATGGCTTTGTCTTTCCAGGAAAAAATGAGCCCCTGGCCGAAGCAGCAGGCCCAGGCAGAGCCTTGAGCTTGAAGCCCAGTAGGTCTGTGGCCCTCAGGGCCAGAGCAATGCTTTCAAGGCAGGGAAGCGGCCTGCAAGCTGAGTGGGAGTGGGGGAGGGGAGGGAGACAGCTGAAGCCGAGTCCAGAAGGGCGGCGATGGAAGAGCTGCAGCTGGGTCAGAGCCTGGAGGGAGGGCGGGGCCTTCACTGAGGACCCCCCCCCCCCGAGGCCAGCCCTAGGCCCCAGCGGTCGCGCATGCGCCCTTGGCCTGTGCGGTGTGTGGGGGCTTGAACCCAAGCCCGCACGGCTCCCGGAGCGGCCAGAGAAAGAAGGGCCCATGGAGAGGTAGGCGAGGTGGGCAGGGGGCGCCACCTTACTCTCCTCAGCTCCCTGAGGGAGAGAGACAGAGACAGAGACAGAGAGAGAGATCCCTGACCTCTGAGTCTCTGCCTCCACCGCTGGCTGTTGCCAACTCACGCGCCATCCCACTTCCAGCCATCACCCCCACGCCTGCCCCGGGGCCAGCCCCACCACAGAGAGGCCGGTTGGTTCCTGCTCACCTCTGTGCCGTCCCTTCCTGACCTGACCCCAGTGCAGGGGATAAGCTTCAGACAAGTCTTTCCATGTCCCTCTGCATGACAATAGACTTCCTCCCCTCTCCCATTCCACAGGCCCACCCGGGACATCCACCTTTGTCATTAGCTCAGGAGAGGATGCAAGATGAGAATCTCTGCTATTGTGTGGGGAGACTCAGTTTCCCGGGTTTCCCCCATGGACACATGTTCTTCAGCTGGGTCTGATTTTCTCCAGACAAGCTGTCTTGGGAAGGATTTGGCCAGCCCTAAGAACCTGAAGGGAAAGGGCGGAGGGGGGTTCTCTCTCTGCCCCCGACAGCCCCGAGCTGGGTCGGTCCCTCAGACCCGGCCAGGGGCAGCCCATCCCCCGGCGCCCTTCCCCGGGGCATCCAAGGGCAGGCTCGGCGCCAGCCCCACCCCGCTCGCCACTGCCCGACCATCGTCCTCCCTCGGGGGGCCTGGGCAGGACAGGGACCCGGCTGTGGGAGGCCTCCAGATCTCAGGCCTGGCACACCGTTTACCAGGCTGCTTCCTCCTCTGACGGGGGCCCAGCACACGCCCCAGGAGACTTGGCAGCCGCCCCCAGGGCTCTAGCCTCTGGAACTCGTCCCCTTGGAAGGGGCCTGGCCCAGGTGCCAGGTTCGGCTGGTCGGCCAGCCTCCTTTGGAGAAAGCAGGCAAGCCGAGCCAGGCTTGCAGTGGCCCTGGCGTGACACCTGCCACCTCAGGCAGAGGGCCTCCCGCGTGCCCTCCATGGCGGGTTTCTCCCCGGAGCCGTGGCCTGGGCACTAGGAAGGCCGGGCCTCCCCGACTCCCGGGAGGAGGGGCTAGCCCACTTGCGCCCTGGCCCCCAAAGCCTGCGGTGCCATCTGCCTGTCTCGGCACTTCTGACTCCACAGAGCCTTTCCTACACCTGGGCTGCCTGCCGTGGCAAAGTGCAGGCGTGGGGTGAGGCCATGGCTTTGTCTTTCCAGGAAAAAATGAGCCCCTGGCCGAAGCAGCAGGCCCAGGCAGAGCCTTGAGCTTGAAGCCCAGTAGGTCTGTGGCCCTCAGGGCCAGAGCAATGCTTTCAAGGCAGGGAAGCGGCCTGCAAGCTGAGTGGGAGTGGGGGAGGGGAGGGAGACAGCTGAAGCCGAGTCCAGAAGGGCGGCGATGGAAGAGCTGCAGCTGGGTCAGAGCCTGGAGGGAGGGCGGGGCCTTCACTGAGGACCCCCCCCCCCCCCGAGGCCAGCCCTAGGCCCCAGCGGTCGCGCATGCGCCCTTGGCCTGTGCGGTGTGTGGGGGCTTGAACCCAAGCCCGCACGGCTCCCGGAGCGGCCAGAGAAAGAAGGGCCCATGGAGAGGTAGGCGAGGTGGGCAGGGGGCGCCACCTTACTCTCCTCAGCTCCCTGAGGGAGAGAGACAGAGACAGAGACAGAGAGAGAGATCCCTGACCTCTGAGTCTCTGCCTCCACCGCTGGCTGTTGCCAACTCACGCGCCATCCCACTTCCAGCCATCACCCCCACGCCTGCCCCGGGGCCAGCCCCACCACAGAGAGGCCGGTTGGTTCCTGCTCACCTCTGTGCCGTCCCTTCCTGACCTGACCCCAGTGCAGGGGATAAGCTTCAGACAAGTCTTTCCATGTCCCTCTGCATGACAATAGACTTCCTCCCCTCTCCCATTCCACAGGCCCACCCGGGACATCCACCTTTGTCATTAGCTCAGGAGAGGATGCAAGATGAGAATCTCTGCTATTGTGTGGGGAGACTCAGTTTCCCGGGTTTCCCCCATGGACACATGTTCTTCAGCTGGGTCTGATTTTCTCCAGACAAGCTGTCTTGGGAAGGATTTGGCCAGCCCTAAGAACCTGAAGGGAAAGGGCGGAGGGGGGTTCTCTCTCTGCCCCCGACAGCCCCGAGCTGGGTCGGTCCCTCAGACCCGGCCAGGGGCAGCCCATCCCCCGGCGCCCTTCCCCGGGGCATCCAAGGGCAGGCTCGGCGCCAGCCCCACCCCGCTCGGCCACTGCCCGACCATCGTCCTCCCTCGGGGGGCCTGGGCAGGACAGGGACCCGGCTGTGGGAGGCCTCCAGATCTCAGGCCTGGCACACCGTTTACCAGGCTGCTTCCTCCTCTGACGGGGGCCCAGCACACGCCCCAGGAGACTTGGCAGCCGCCCCCAGGGCTCTAGCCTCTGGAACTCGTCCCCTTGGAAGGGCCTGGCCCAGGTGCCAGGTTCGGCTGGTCGGCCAGCCTCCTTTGGAGAAAGCAGGCAAGCCGAGCCAGGATTGCAGTGGCCCTGGCGTGACACCTGCCACCTCAGGCAGAGGGCCTCCCGCGTGCCCTCCATGGCGGGTTTCTCCCCGGAGCCGTGGCCTGGGCACTAGGAAGGCCGGGCCTCCCCGACTCCCGGGAGGAGGGGCTAGCCACTTGCGCCCTGGCCCCCAAAGCCTGCGGTGCCATCTGCCTGTCTCGGCACTTCTGACTCCACAGAGCCTTTCCTACACCTGGGCTGCCTGCCGTGGCAAAGTGCAGGCGTGGGTGAGGCCATGGCTTTGTCTTTCCAGGAAAAAATGAGCCCTGGCCGAAGCAGCAGGCCCAGGCAGAGCCTTGAGCTTGGAAGCCCAGTAGGTCTGTGGCCCTCAGGGCCAGAGCAATGCTTTCAAGGCAGGAAGCGGCCTGCAAGCTGAGTGGAGTGGGGGAGGGGAGGGAGACAGCTGAAGCCGAGTCCAGAAGGGCGGCGATGGAAGAGCTGCAGCTGGGTCAGAGCCTGGAGGAGAGCGGGTCCTTCACTGAGGACCCCCCCCCAGGCCAGCCCTAGGCCCCGGCGGTCGCGCATGCGCTCTTGGCCTGTGCGGTGTGTGGGGGGTTGAACCCAAGCCCGCAGGGCTCCCGGAGCGGCCAGAGAAAGAAGGGCCCATGGAGAGGTAGGCGAGGTGGGCAGGGGGCGCCACCTTACTCTGCTCAGCTCCCTGAGGGGAGAGAGACAGAGACAGAGACAGAGAGAGAGATCCCTGACCTCTGAGTCTCTGCCTCCACCGCTGGCTGGTGCCAACTCACGCGCCATCCCACTTCCAGCCATCACCCCCACGCCTGCCCGGGGCCAGCCCCACCACAGAGAGGCCGGTTGGTTCCTGCTCACCTCTGTGCCGTCCCTTCCCGACCTGACCCCAGTGCAGGGGATAAGCTTCAGACAAGTCTTTCCATGTCCCTCTGCATGACAATAGACTTCCTCCCCTCTCCCATTCCACAGGCCCACCCGGGGACATCCACCTTTGTCATAGCTCAGGAGAGGATGCAAGATGAGAATCTCTGCTATTGTGTGGGGAGACTCAGTTTCCCGGGTTTCCCCATGGACACATGTTCTTCAGCTGGGTCTGATTTTCTCCAGACAAGCTGTCTTGGGAAGGATTTGGCCAGCCCTAAGAACCTGAAGGGAAAGGGCGGAGGGGGGTTCTCTCTCTGCCCCCGACAGCCCCGAGCTGGGTCGGTCCCTCAGACCGGCCAGGGGCAGCCCATCCCCCGGCGCCCTTCCCCGGGGCATCCAAGGCAGGCTCGGCGCCAGCCCCACCCCGCTCGCCACTGCCCGACCAACGTCCTCCCTCGGGGGGCCTGGGCAGAACAGGGACCCGGCTGTGGGAGGCCTCCAGATCTCAGGCCTGGCACACCGTTTACCAGGCTGCTTCCTCCTCTGACGGGGGCCCAGCACACGCCCCAGGAGACTTGGCAGCCGCCCCCAGGGCTCTAGCCTCTGGAACTCGTCCCCTTGGAAGGGGCCTGGCCCAGGTGCCAGGTTCGGCTGGTCGGCCAGCCTCCTTTGGAGAAAGCAGGCAAGCCGAGCCAGGCTTGCAGTGGCCCTGGCGTGACACCTGCCACCTCAGGCAGAGGGCCTCCCGCGTGCCCTCCATGGCGGGTTTTCTCCCCGGAGCCGTGGCCTGGGCACTAGGAAGGCCGGGCCTCCCCGACTCCCGGGAGGAGGGCTAGCCCACTTGCGCCCTGGCCCCCAAACCCTCTGGTGCCATCTGCCTGTCTCGGCACTTCTGACTCCACAGAGCCTTTCCTACATCTGGGCTGCCTGCCGTGGCAAAGTGCAGGCGTGGGGTGAGGCATGGCTTTGTCTTTCCAGGAAAAAATTGAGCCCCTGGCCGAAGCAGCAGGCCCAGGCAGAGCCTTGAGCTTGAAGCCCAGTAGGTCTGTGGCCCTCAGGGCCAGAGCAATGCTTTCAAGGCAGGGAAGCGGCCTGCAAGCTGAGTGGGAGTGGGGGAGGGGAGGGAGACAGCTGAAGCCGAGTCCAGAAGGGCGGCGATGGAAGAGCTGCAGCTGGGTCAGAGCCTGGAGGGAGGGGCGGGGGCCTTCACTGAGGACCCCCCCCCCCCAGGCCAGCCCTAGGCCCTGGCGGTCGCGCATGCGCCCTTGGCCTGTGCGGTGTGTGGGGGGTTGAACCCAAGCCCGCAGGGCTCCCGGAGCGGCCAGAGAAAGAAGGGCCCATGGAGAGGTAGGCGAGGTGGGCAGGGGGCGCCACCTTACTCTGCTCAGCTCCCTGAGGGAGAGAGAGAGAGACAGAGACAGAGAGAGAGATCCCTGACCTCTGAGTCTCTGCCTCCACCGCTGGCTGGTGCCAACTCACGCGCCATCCCACTTCCAGCCCATCACCCCCACGCCTGCCCCCGGGGCCAGCCCCACCACAGAGAGGCCGGTTGGTTCCTGCTCACCTCTGTGCCGTCCCTTCCCGACCTGACCCCAGTGCAGGGGATAAGCTTCAGACAAGTCTTTCCATGTCCCTCTGCATGACAATAGACTTCCTCCCTCTCCCATTCCACAGGCCCACCCGGGACATCCACCTTTGTCATTAGCTCAGGAGAGGATGCAAGATGAGAATCTCTGCTATTGTGTGGGGAGACTCAGTTTCCCGGGGTTTCCCCCATGGACACATGTTCTTCAGCTGGGTCTGATTTTCTCCAGACAAGCTGTCTTGGGAAGGATTTGGCCAGCCCTAAGAACCTGAAGGGAAAGGGCGGAGGAGGGTTCTCTCTCTGCCCCCGACAGCCCCGAGCTGGGTCGGTCCCTCAGACCTGGCCAGGGGCAGCCCATCCCCCGGCGCCCTTCCCCGGGGCATCCAAGGGCAGGCTCGGCGCCAGCCCCACCCCGCTCGCCACTGCCCGACCATCGTCCTCCCTCGGGGGGCCTGGGCAGGACAGGGACCCGGCTGTGGGAGGCCTCCAGATCTCAGGCCTGGCACACCGTTTACCAGGCTGCTTCCTCCTCTGACGGGGGCCCAGCACACGCCCCAGGAGACTTGGCAGCCGCCCCCAGGGCTCTAGCCTCTGGAACTCGTCCCCTTGGAAGGGGCCTGGCCCAGGTGCCAGGTTCGGCTGGTCGGCCAGCCTCCTTTGGAGAAAGCAGGCAAGCCGAGCCAGGCTTGCAGTGGCCCTGGCGTGACACCTGCCACCTCAGGCAGAGGGCCTCCCGCGTGCCCTCCATGGCGGGTTTCTCCCCGGAGCCGTGGCCTGGGCACTAGGAAGGCCGGGCCTCCCCGACTCCCGGGAGGAGGGGCTAGCCCACTTGCGCCCTGGCCCCCAAACCCTCTGGTGCCATCTGCCTGTCTCGGCACTTCTGTCTTCACAGAGCCTTTCCTACACCTGGGCTGCCTGCCGTGGCAAAGTGCAGGCGTGGGGTGAGGCCATGGCTTTGTCTTTCCAGGAAAAAATGAGCCCCTGGCCGAAGCAGCAGGCCCAGGCAGAGCCTTGAGCTGAAGCCCAGTAGGTCAGTGGCCCTCAGGGCCAGAGCCATGCTTTCAAGGCAGGGAAGCGGCCTGCAAGCTGAGTGGGAGTGGGGGAGGGGAGGGAGACAGCTGAAGCCGAGTCCAGAAGGGCGGCGATGAAGAGCTGCAGCTGGGTCAGAGCCTGGAGGGAGAGCGGGGGCCTTCACTGAGGACCCCCCCCCAGGCCAGCCCTAGGCCCCGGCGGGTCGCGCATGCGCTCTTGGCCTGTGCGGTGTGTGGGGGGTTGAACCCAAGCCCGCAGGGCTCCCGGAGCGGCCAGAGAAAGAAGGGCCCATGGAGAGGTAGGCGAGGTGGCAGGGGGCGCCACCTTACTCTGCTCAGCTCCCTGAGGGAGAGAGACAGAGACAGAGACAGAGAGAGAGATCCCTGACCTCTGAGTCTCTGCCTCCACCGCTGGCTGGTGCCAACTCACGCGCCATCCCACTTCCAGCCATCACCCCCACGCCTGCCCCGGGGCCAGCCCCACCACAGAGAGGCCGGTTGGTTCCTGCTCACCTCTGTGCCGTCCCTTCCGACCTGACCCCAGTGCAGGGGATAAGCTTCAGACAAGTCTTTCCATGTCCCTCTGCATGACAATAGACTTCCTCCCCTCTCCCATTCCACAGGCCCACCCGGGACATCCACCTTTGTCATTAGCTCAGGAGAGGATGCAAGATGAGAATCTCTGCTATTGTGTGGGGAGACTCAGTTTCCCGGGTTTCCCCCATGGACACATGTTCTTCAGCTGGGTCTGATTTTCTCCAGACAAGCTGTCTTGGGAAGGATTTGGCCAGCCCTAAGAACCTGAAGGGAAAGGGCGGAGGGGGGTTCTCTCTCTGCCCCCGACAGCCCCGAGCTGGGTCGGTCCCTCAGACCCGGCCAGGGGCAGCCCATCCCCCGGCGCCCTTCCCCGGGGCATCCAAGGGCAGGCTCGGCGCCAGCCCCACCCCGCTCGCCACTGCCCGACCATCGTCCTCCCTCGGGGGGCCTGGGCAGGACAGGGACCCGGCTGTGGGAGGCCTCCAGATCTCAGGCCTGGCACACCGTTTACCAGGCTGCTTCCTTCTCTGACGGGGGCCCAGCACACTCCCCAGGAGACTTGGCAGCCGCCCCCAGGGCTCTAGCCTCTGGAACTCGTCCCCTTGGAAGGGGCCTGGCCCAGGTGCCAGGTTCGGCTGGTCGGCCAGCCTCCTTTGGAGAAAGCAGGCAAGCCGAGCCAGGCTTGCAGTGGCCCTGGCGTGACACCTGCCACCTCAGGCAGAGGGCCTCCCGCGTGCCCTCCATGGCGGGTTTCTCCCCGGAGCCGTGGCCTGGGCACTAGGAAGGCCGGGCCTCCCCGACTCCCGGGAGGAGGGGCTAGCCCACTTGCACCCTGGCCCCCAAAGCCTGCGGTGCCATCTGCCTGTCTCGGCACTTCTGACTCCACAGAGCCATTCCTACATCTGGGCTGCCTGCCGTGGCAAAGTGCAGGCGTGGGGTGAGGCCATGGCTTTGTCTTTCCAGGAAAAAATGAGCCCCTGGCCGAAGCAGCAGGCCCAGGCAGAGCCTTGAGCTTGAAGCCCAGTAGGTCTGTGGGCCCTCAGGGCCAGAGCAATGCTTTCAAGGCAGGGAAGCGGCCTGCAAGCTGAGTGGGAGTGGGGGAGGGGAGGGAGACAGCTGAAGCCGAGTCCAGAAGGGCGGCGATGGAAGAGCTGCAGGCTGGGTCAGAGCCTGGAGGGAGGGCGGGGCCTTCACTGAGGACCCCCCCCCCCCCGAGGCCAGCCCTAGGCCCCAGCGGTCGCGCATGCGCCCTTGGCCTGTGCGGTGTGTGGGGGCTTGAACCCAAGCCCGCACGGCTCCCGGAGCGGCCAGAGAAAGAAGGGCCCATGGAGAGGTAGGCGAGGTGGGCAGGGGGCGCCACCTTACTCTCCTCAGCTCCCTGAGGAGAGAGACAGAGACAGAGACAGAGAGAGAGATCCCTGACCTCTGAGTCTCTGCCTCCACCGCTGGCTGTTGCCAACTCACGCGCCATCCCACTTCCAGCCATCACCCCCAAGCCTGCCCCGGGGCCAGCCCCACCACAGAGAGGCCGGTTGGTTCCTGCTCACCTCTGTGCCGTCCCTTCCCGACCTGACCCCAGTGCAGGGGATAAGCTTCAGACAAGTCTTTCCATGTCCCTCTGCATGACAATAGACTTCCTCCCCTCTCCCATTCCACAGGCCCCCCCGGGACATCCACCTTTGTCATTAGCTCAGGAGAGGGATGCAAGATGAGAATCTCTGCTATTGTGTGGGGAGACTCAGTTTCCCGGGTTTCCCCCATGGACACATGTTCTTCAGCTGGGTCTGATTTTTCTCCAGACAAGCTGTCTTGGGAAGGATTGGCCAGCCCTAAGAACCTGAAGGGAAAGGGCGGAGGGGGGTTCTCTCTCTGCCCCCGACAGCCCGAGCTGGGTCGGTCCCTCAGACCCGGCCAGGGGCAGTCCATCCCCGGCGCCCTTCCCCGGGGCATCCAAGGGCAGGCTCGGCGCCAGCCCCACCCCGCTCCGCCACTGCCCGACCATCGTCCTCCCTCGGGGGGCCTGGGCAGGACAGGGACCCGGCTGTGGGAGGCCTCCAGATCTCAGGGCCTGGCACACCGTTTTACCAGGCTGCTTCCTCCTCTGACGGGGGCCCAGCACACGCCCCAGGAGACTTGGCAGCCGCCCCCAGGGCTCTAGCCTCTGGAACTCGTCCCCTTGGAAGGGGCCCTGGCCCAGGTGCCAGGTTCGGCTGGTCGGCCAGCCTCCTTTGGAGAAAGCAGGCAAGCCGAGCCAGGCATGCAGTGGCCCTGGCGTGACACCTGCCACCTCAGGCAGAGGGCCTCCCGCGTGCCCTCCATGGCGGGTTTCTCCCCGGAGCCGTGGCCTGGGGCACTAGGAAGGCCGGGCCTCCCCGACTCCCGGAGGAGGGGCTAGCCCAACTTGCGCCCTGGCCCCCAAACCCTCTGGTGCCATCTGCCTGTCTCGGCACTTCTGACTCCACAGAGCCTTTCCTACATCTGGGGCTGCCTGCCGTGGCAAAGTGCAGGCGTGGGGTGAGGGCCATGGCTTTGTCTTTCCAGGAAAAAATGAGCCCCTGGCCGAAGCAGCAGGCCCAGGCAGAGCCTTGAGCTTGAAGCCCAGTAGGTCTGTGGCCCTCAGGGCCAGAGCAATGCTTTCAAGGCAGGGAAGCGGCCTGCAAGCTGAGTGGGAGTGGGGGAGGGGAGGGAGACAGCTGAAGCCGAGTCCAGAAGGGCGGCGATGGAAGAGCTGCAGCTGGGTCAGAGCCTGGAGGGAGGGCGGGGCCTTCACTGAGGACCCCCACCCCCAGGCCAGCCCTAGGCCCCGGCGTCGCGCATGCACCCTTGGCCTGTGCGGTGTGTGGGGGGTTGAACCCAAGCCCGCAGGGCTCCCGGAGCGGGCCCAGAGAAAGAAGGGCCCATGGAGAGGTAGGCGAGGTGGGCAGGGGGCGCCACCTTACTCTGCTCAGCTCCCTGAGGGACAGAGAGAGAGACAGAGACAGAGAGAGAGATCCCTGACCTCTGAGTCTCTGCCTCCACCGCTGGCTGGTGCCAACTCACGCGCCATCCCCACTTCCGCCATCACCCCCACGCCTGCCCCGGGGCCAGCCCCACCACAGAGAGGCCGGTTGGTTCCTGCTCACCTCTGTGCCGTCCCTTCCCGGACCTGACCCCAGTGCAGGGGATAAGCTTCAGACAAGTCTTTCCATGTCCCTCTGCATGACAATAGACTTCCTCCCCTCTCCCATTCCCACAGGCCCACCCGGGACATCCACCTTTGTCATTAGCTCAGGAGAGGATGCAAGATGAGAATCTCTGCTATTGTGTGGGGAGACTCAGTTTCCCGGGTTTCCCCCATGGACACATGTTCTTCAGCTGGGTCTGATTTTCTCCAGACAAGCTGTCTTGGGAAGGATTTGGCCAGCCCTAAGAACCTGAAGGGAAAGGGCGGAGGGGGGTTCTCTCTCTGCCCCCGACAGCCCCGAGCTGGGTCGGTCCCTCAGACCCGGCCAGGGGCAGCCCATCCCCCGGCGCCCTTCCCCGGGGCATCCAAGGGCAGGCTCGGCGCCAGCCCCACCCCGCTCGCCACTGCCCGACCATCGTCCTCCCTCGGGGGGCCCTGGGCAGGACAGGGACCCGGCTGTGGGAGGCCTCCAGATCTCAGGCCTGGCACACCGTTTACCAGGCTGCTTCCTCCTCTGACGGGGGCCCAGCACACGCCCCAGGAGACTTGGCAGCCGCCCCCAGGGCTCTAGCCTCTGGAACTCGTCCCCTTGGAAGGGGCCTGGCCCAGGTGCCTGGTTCGGCTGGTCGGCCAGCCTCCTTTGAGGAAAGCAGGCAAGCCGAGCCAGGCTTGCAGTGGCCCTGGCGTGACACCTGCCACCTCAGGCAGAGGGCCTCCCGCGTGCCCTCCATGGCGGGTTTCTCCCCGGAGCCGTGGCCTGGGCACTAGGAAGGCCGGGCCTCCCCGACTCCCGGGAGGAGGGGCTAGCCCACTGCACCCTGGCCCCCAAAGCCTGCGGTGCCATCTGCCTGTCTCGGCACTTCTGACTCCACAGAGCCCTTTCCTACATCTGGGCTGCCTGCCGTGGCAAAGTGCAGGCGTGGGGGTGAGGCCATGGCTTTGTCTTTCCAGGAAAAAATGAGCCCCTGGCCGAAGCAGCAGGCCCAGGCAGAGCCTTGAGCTTGAAGCCCAGTAGGTCTGTGGCCCTCAGGGCCAGAGCAATGCTTTCAAGGCAGGGAAGCGGCCTGCAAGCTGAGTGGGAGTGGGGGAGGGGAGGGAGACAGCTGAAGCCGAGTCCAGAAGGGCGGCGATGGAAGAGCTGCAGCTGGGTCAGAGCCTGGAGGGAGGCGGGGCCTTCACTGAGGACCCCCCCCCTGAGGCCAGCCCTAGGCCCCAGCGGGTCGCGCATGCGCCCTTGGCCTGTGCGGTGTGTGGGGGCTTGAACCCAAGCCCGCACGGCTCCCGGAGCGGCCAGAGAAAGAAGGGCCCATGGAGAGGTAGGCGAGGTGGGCAGGGGGCGCCACCATTACTCTCCTCAGCTCCCTGAGGGAGAGAGACAGAGACAGAGACAGAGAGAGAGATCCCTGACCTCTGAGTCTCTGCTCCACCGCTGGCTGTTGCCAACTCACGCGCCATCCCACTTCCAGCCATCACCCCCACGCCTGCCCCGGGGCCAGCCCCACCACAGAGAGGCCGGTTGGTTCCTGCTCACCTCTGTGCCGTCCCTTCCTGACCTGACCCCAGTGCAGGGGATAAGCTTCAGACAAGTCTTTCCATGTCCCTCTGCATGACAATAGACTTCCTCCCCTCTCCATTCCACAGGCCCACCCGGGACATCCACCTTTGTCATTAGCTCAGGAGAGGATGCAAGATGAGAATCTCTGCTATGTGTGGGGAGCTCAGTTTCCCGGGTTTCCCCCATGGACACATGTTCTTCAGCTGGGTCTGATTT
>NW_026691690.1:0-56467 GCF_020826845.1 Diceros bicornis minor
CCTAAACAGATAAATTACACTACTGAAATCATTTGAATGAAAGAGATGTGAATAAACTGCCGTGGGACTCCAGGCAAAGAACCCCCATGGGTTGACCTACAACTAAGAGATACAGCTCTGTCCTGGGGCTCTGAGGAGAAAAACAGCCACCATGGGGGGTGGACAGGCTCTGTACCATCTAAGGAAAGGAAAAGGAAGGGAGAGAAGATAAAGAGAAAACAAGAGAAACGGAAAGGTTTTCTTCTTCTGAGTGTTTCTGCCACCCACTTTTGGAGCACACTGCTTGCTGATGTCCTTTCCGGCCAGTCTTATCCTTCAGCCGGCTTCAGGAGACTTCACCAATTCGATTGTAAGGAGCTGGGCTCCTCCGTGCAGGCAATGCCAACTCCGGAGGGAGCCAGGAGGGGAGCCAAAGATTCACAGGACTCTGCAGCCCTTCTGCAGCTCACTGGTGTGGAGGGGCACCGAGGCTTCACCTTGGCCTCTGTCTCCAAGTTCACATAAAGGAGGGTCGGTTCCTTCCTCGCTAGATGAGCGTGGAGAGAAACCTCCTTCACAGAAGGGATTATGGAATAATTAAAGTCAGAGCCTTGAACAAGGCAAAGGGTTAGCACCATGAATCTGAAGTGACTGGACATGTGAATTAGTAACCAGTAGGACGAGGAGCTGAAGACAAAAAAAGGAAAAAGGCAAGAAACCAGTTCTCGATTTTCTAAGATGGAAATGCAAGTCTTTCTTCTTCCAAAAGAAAAAAGTCATTGAACCCTTTCCTTGAAAATAAAACTGAAAGGGGCCACATGTTGCAAAGAAGGGTTTTAACCGTGATGTCACTACACAATCATGTGTAGCCATCAGTTGTTAAGTGCACTGCAAATAGTTCACACCTTAACAATTATGTTACCAAAGTTCGCAGTTGAGAAATATAGACACACACACATATACATATATATACATGTAAGAAAAGAGTAGAGTGTGTGCCAATTGCTCACTGTACTATTGACAATATCACTCTTACAACTGAAAGCATGACTAGGAGAGAGAAGGTGGTGTGACCCTAGATTGCTAGAGTCACAGCAAGAAAAGTTAAGAAAGTGCCATCAGGTCATTTGGACAAAAGAATGCTATATGGCTGTTGGGTTTATAAGAGATCCATTGGAGAAAAACAAGTCACTACATTAAATTATTTTCTACTTACCTGCATCACCCTCTCCAAGAACACATATTCTAAAATGAGACAAGTTATTACATTAAAAATGACCGGCTCTGGCATTTGGAAAACTACACCAAATAATGAAGTAAAAACTGGGTTACAAACATCCTGGTATCAACTCCAACTACCGTCTTTTACCAAACTAAAACTCTAATGATCACTAATTCACTTGCAATCTAGTGCTCCTCCCATATACAAAATCAACAACTTCCAATGTGTCATAACTTTTTTAAAATTTCCCTAACATTTTAGAGGATAATGTAAATATGTCTCCTGGAAAAGTTGAGAAAGATGGAGACACTAGGAAAGGAAAAGACGAAAATACTCCCCTAATCAATGATGTAAAACACAAGGCATGAACAACTGTTAAAAGAATTCTCTATGACATTGATCAAGTCTACTATCTCTACGCCTGGCTCTTTCCTATCAGTCATTTGATACATAAACAAATAGAATAGTGTATTTCATGGGATCAATTCTTTTAGTGGCGTGCTTTCCCTTTGACCACTACATATGCTTTTATGTGTTTGCTTTATTTTCAGGCGGCGTCACATCAGAACACCCTCATCTCGGCAGATCTTTGCCTTAAGGAACCCTACCTCGGCCCTTGATCAACTGTACTCTGTGTTATGGTCAACTCAGAGCCCTACATGGATCAGTGTTTCCTACCGCCTCTCTCCCGTGCGTTGCTCATGTCAGGGAGTATAGTCCACCGAGTGAACAGTAAGCAGTCTTCCCAAAGCATCAGATATGAAAAGGAGGAGACGCGGGGTTGGGTGTGGGACCCCATTCCGTGCCTCAGTGCAGACAAGCTAGAGGTCAATGCATCCCTCCAGAGACTGGGAGAAAAACAGGAGGTTATGAGCACGAGGTTCCCTCTGCAGGCCTTGAAGCAGGGACCTGGAATCAAACTGCTGACACCGTGGATCGTGGTTGGTTTGACAGGGAACTCACGAGGAAGATGAGGACGTGAAATAATGAAAATCATAAGAACAGCAGCGAACACTTCTACTGAGCCAAGGACTGCACCCTGAATGTAAACTCTGTGCTGGAACATATCTTAACTCACATGACCCTGAAAGCATCCCGACGTAGTCAATGTTGTTCTTTGCACCATTTGCTAGATGAAGAGACTGGGTACAGTGGCTAGAAAACTCAGCCAGGTTACAAAGCGGATAAATGGCCGAGCCCAAGCTCAGTGCTCCTCTGTGATGCTCTTGGACTACAACTCCAAGTGAAGTCTCTAACGACTATCTCCGCTCGCACTGCCAACACCATCGTCCTCCGTGGAGTGGATGGAGGCAGGCGTGGGCAGGGCAGGGAGCCGGGTGTGGCAGGCCGCCAGATCTAAGGTCTGGCACACAGGTTGCCAGGTGGCTCCCTCCTCTGAGGGGGCCCAGCACACGCCCCAGGGGACTTGGCGGCAGGCCCCAGGGCCCTTTCCCCCGGATCTTGTCCACTTGAAAGGGGCCTGGCCCAGGTGGCCGGTTGGGCTGGTTGGCCAGCCTCCTTTGGACAAAGCAGGCGAGCCCAGCCAGCCTTCCAGTCGCCCCCGGCGTGGCACCAGCGCCCTCAGGCCGAGGGCCTCACGCGTGCCCTCCAACGCGGATTTCTCCTCAGAGCCGTGGCCTGGGCACTAGGAAGGCCAGGCCCTCCCGACTCCAGAGATGATGCTGGGACCCGTCGCCGGAAGGGCCTGCCCGTGTGGCAGCGGCTCCCCAAGCCGGCGGCCTGCTGGGGCCTCACTCACTGCTTGGCCATAAGCCTGTCTCGGCCCTTCGGATTCCACAGAGCCTTTCCTCCACCTGGCTGGAGTCGACAAGTGCGGGCGTGGGGTGAGGCCGTGGTTTTGCCTTTCCAGGAAGAAATGAGGCCCGGGCAAAAGCAGCTGGCCGAGGCAGAGCCTTGACCTGGCACCCCAGTCGGCCTTTGGCCACCAGGTCCAGACCACCGCTTCCAAAGAAGGGAAGCGGCCGGCCAGCTGATTGCAAGTGGGGGATGGGAGGGAGACAACAGCTGAAGCCAAGTCCAGCAGGGCGTTGGCGTTCCTTCTTCAGCTGGGACTGGCCTGGCCTGGCGGGCGGGCGGGGCCTTCACTGAGGACCCCCGAGGCCCGCCCTAGGCCCCGGCGGTGGCGGGTGGCGCATGCGCCCTTGGCCTCAGGGGTTGAACCCAAGCCCACAGGGCACTCAAAGCAGCCGGAGAAAGAAGGGGCCAGGGGAGAGGAAGGCAGGTAGGCGAGGGCGGGCAGGGCTCGCCCACCTCTTCTCCTCAGGTCCCCGAGAGAGAAAGAGAGAGAGAGAGAGAGAGAGAGTGAGAGACAGACAGACAGACAGGCAGGGAAAGAGTGAGAGATCCCTGACCTCTGAGTATCTGCATCCACCACTGCTGCCAACTCACAGGCCATCCCACTTCCCCCCCTCCATCCCCATCCCCAGGCGCGGCCCCCCGGGGCCAGCCACACCACGGAGAGGCCCCCTTCATGGTCACCTCCGTGCTGTCCCTTCCGGGCCTGACCCCACTGCAGGGGAACCGGTTCAGACAATCCAATCGTCTACATGTCCCTCTCCATGACAATTGTCTTCTCCAGTCTCACATGCCCAAACCGCACCCCCAACATCCTCCTTTGTCTGCAGCTGGAGATAGGAGGAGAATCTCTGCCATTGTGTTGAGAGACTCAGTTTCGCGGGTTTCTCCCCTGTACACGTGTTCTGAAGCTGGGTATTATTTTCTCCAGCGAACCTGTCTTGTGAAGGATTTGGCCAGCCATAAGAAGCTTCAGGGAAGAGGCGGAGGGGCTTCTCTCTCCGCCCCCGACAGCCCTGAGCTGGGTCAGTGCCTCAGACCTGGCCAGGGGCAGCCCATCCCCCGGCGCCCTCTCCCGGGGCATCCCAGGAAAGCTTCACAGCCAGCCCCACCCCACTCGCCACTGCCAGGACCATCGGCCTCCCTCGGGAGGACGGGGCAGGACAGGGAACCGGGTGTGGGAGGCCGCCAGATCTCAGCTCTGGCACACAGGCTGCCAGGCTGCCTGGTCCTCTGAGGGGGCCCAGCACACGCCCCAGGAAACTTGGCGGCAGGCCCCGGGGCTCTCTCCTCTGGAACTCGTCCACTTGAAAGGGGCCTGGCCCAGGTGGCTGGTTCGGCCGGTTGGAAAGAAATCTTTTTCTTCTCTGAGAGACTGTTGCTTGTCATCTCCTGGACATGAGATGACAGACAATTGTTCCCATTTCCCTTTCTACTTGAAACCTGATGGATACATTGCCCACTGCCTTTAGAGACTGCAGGTCTTTCTGAAACTCTTTTCAGTGCGCTGGCTCACTTCAGCATCATTTCATTGTTCCATCCGAAATTCCTTTCAGTTGGATCTATTTTCCTTTCTAATCCTTTTGTATACCTAGATATTTAAAAGCTGCTCAAATCTGTAGTGGAGAAAAGTTGGGTTACAACTCTTTCAGACAGCATGTAAACCCACATTTTAGGGTTTCTACACAAAACGTCTCTGCCATGTTTCTAGCAGCTCTCCTTCCATATATTTTCCTCCAGGACTTCCTGTGACAAAATTGCCTTTCTAAAAGCCAGTCCTCCGTTCACTCTCTTGGCCAGTCACGTTTCCATAGAAAGAAAAAGGACTGGATTTTCCAAAGATGCAACAAGAATGATCAAGTCCCGATTCACACCTAGATATCCTGCTCCTGTTCTCCATGAATTGCAAAATTGAAGTTAATTATCTCGTTCATTTTGTCTAAATCTATTGGGTCACTTTGGCACTGAGCCCCTAAGCTGGTCCACAGCCTGCTTCAGCAGACACCAAACTCTCTCTCAAGTGCCTGCATTCGTGTGCTGAGTAGGTATTGTATTTATTTAGATCGTATTCAACAAAAGATCTTCACGGATTCACTCAAGTACTTAAGCATCTACTATGTGCCCAAAGGTCTTGAAATGTTGGGGGTCTGCAAGGAAGACAGATATGCCTAAACAGATAAATTACACTACTGAAATCATTTGAATGAAAGAGATGTGAATAAACTGCCGTGGGACTCCAGGCAAAGAACCCCCATGGGTTGACCTACAACTAAGAGATACAGCTCTGTCCTGGGGCTCTGAGGAGAAAAACAGCCACCATGGGGGGTGGACAGGCTCTGTACCATCTAAGGAAAGGAAAAGGAAGGGAGAGAAGATAAAGAGAAAACAAGAGAAACGGAAAGGTTTTCTTCTTCTGAGTGTTTCTGCCACCCACTTTTGGAGCACACTGCTTGCTGATGTCCTTTCCGGCCAGTCTTATCCTTCAGCCGGCTTCAGGAGACTTCACCAATTCGATTGTAAGGAGCTGGGCTCCTCCGTGCAGGCAATGCCAACTCCGGAGGGAGCCAGGAGGGGAGCCAAAGATTCACAGGACTCTGCAGCCCTTCTGCAGCTCACTGGTGTGGAGGGGCACCGAGGCTTCACCTTGGCCTCTGTCTCCAAGTTCACATAAAGGAGGGTCGGTTCCTTCCTCGCTAGATGAGCGTGGAGAGAAACCTCCTTCACAGAAGGGATTATGGAATAATTAAAGTCAGAGCCTTGAACAAGGCAAAGGGTTAGCACCATGAATCTGAAGTGACTGGACATGTGAATTAGTAACCAGTAGGACGAGGAGCTGAAGACAAAAAAAGGAAAAAGGCAAGAAACCAGTTCTCGATTTTCTAAGATGGAAATGCAAGTCTTTCTTCTTCCAAAAGAAAAAAGTCATTGAACCCTTTCCTTGAAAATAAAACTGAAAGGGGCCACATGTTGCAAAGAAGGGTTTTAACCGTGATGTCACTACACAATCATGTGTAGCCATCAGTTGTTAAGTGCACTGCAAATAGTTCACACCTTAACAATTATGTTACCAAAGTTCGCAGTTGAGAAATATAGACACACACACATATACATATATATACATGTAAGAAAAGAGTAGAGTGTGTGCCAATTGCTCACTGTACTATTGACAATATCACTCTTACAACTGAAAGCATGACTAGGAGAGAGAAGGTGGTGTGACCCTAGATTGCTAGAGTCACAGCAAGAAAAGTTAAGAAAGTGCCATCAGGTCATTTGGACAAAAGAATGCTATATGGCTGTTGGGTTTATAAGAGATCCATTGGAGAAAAACAAGTCACTACATTAAATTATTTTCTACTTACCTGCATCACCCTCTCCAAGAACACATATTCTAAAATGAGACAAGTTATTACATTAAAAATGACCGGCTCTGGCATTTGGAAAACTACACCAAATAATGAAGTAAAAACTGGGTTACAAACATCCTGGTATCAACTCCAACTACCGTCTTTTACCAAACTAAAACTCTAATGATCACTAATTCACTTGCAATCTAGTGCTCCTCCCATATACAAAATCAACAACTTCCAATGTGTCATAACTTTTTTAAAATTTCCCTAACATTTTAGAGGATAATGTAAATATGTCTCCTGGAAAAGTTGAGAAAGATGGAGACACTAGGAAAGGAAAAGACGAAAATACTCCCCTAATCAATGATGTAAAACACAAGGCATGAACAACTGTTAAAAGAATTCTCTATGACATTGATCAAGTCTACTATCTCTACGCCTGGCTCTTTCCTATCAGTCATTTGATACATAAACAAATAGAATAGTGTATTTCATGGGATCAATTCTTTTAGTGGCGTGCTTTCCCTTTGACCACTACATATGCTTTTATGTGTTTGCTTTATTTTCAGGCGGCGTCACATCAGAACACCCTCATCTCGGCAGATCTTTGCCTTAAGGAACCCTACCTCGGCCCTTGATCAACTGTACTCTGTGTTATGGTCAACTCAGAGCCCTACATGGATCAGTGTTTCCTACCGCCTCTCTCCCGTGCGTTGCTCATGTCAGGGAGTATAGTCCACCGAGTGAACAGTAAGCAGTCTTCCCAAAGCATCAGATATGAAAAGGAGGAGACGCGGGGTTGGGTGTGGGACCCCATTCCGTGCCTCAGTGCAGACAAGCTAGAGGTCAATGCATCCCTCCAGAGACTGGGAGAAAAACAGGAGGTTATGAGCACGAGGTTCCCTCTGCAGGCCTTGAAGCAGGGACCTGGAATCAAACTGCTGACACCGTGGATCGTGGTTGGTTTGACAGGGAACTCACGAGGAAGATGAGGACGTGAAATAATGAAAATCATAAGAACAGCAGCGAACACTTCTACTGAGCCAAGGACTGCACCCTGAATGTAAACTCTGTGCTGGAACATATCTTAACTCACATGACCCTGAAAGCATCCCGACGTAGTCAATGTTGTTCTTTGCACCATTTGCTAGATGAAGAGACTGGGTACAGTGGCTAGAAAACTCAGCCAGGTTACAAAGCGGATAAATGGCCGAGCCCAAGCTCAGTGCTCCTCTGTGATGCTCTTGGACTACAACTCCAAGTGAAGTCTCTAACGACTATCTCCGCTCGCACTGCCAACACCATCGTCCTCCGTGGAGTGGATGGAGGCAGGCGTGGGCAGGGCAGGGAGCCGGGTGTGGCAGGCCGCCAGATCTAAGGTCTGGCACACAGGTTGCCAGGTGGCTCCCTCCTCTGAGGGGGCCCAGCACACGCCCCAGGGGACTTGGCGGCAGGCCCCAGGGCCCTTTCCCCCGGATCTTGTCCACTTGAAAGGGGCCTGGCCCAGGTGGCCGGTTGGGCTGGTTGGCCAGCCTCCTTTGGACAAAGCAGGCGAGCCCAGCCAGCCTTCCAGTCGCCCCCGGCGTGGCACCAGCGCCCTCAGGCCGAGGGCCTCACGCGTGCCCTCCAACGCGGATTTCTCCTCAGAGCCGTGGCCTGGGCACTAGGAAGGCCAGGCCCTCCCGACTCCAGAGATGATGCTGGGACCCGTCGCCGGAAGGGCCTGCCCGTGTGGCAGCGGCTCCCCAAGCCGGCGGCCTGCTGGGGCCTCACTCACTGCTTGGCCATAAGCCTGTCTCGGCCCTTCGGATTCCACAGAGCCTTTCCTCCACCTGGCTGGAGTCGACAAGTGCGGGCGTGGGGTGAGGCCGTGGTTTTGCCTTTCCAGGAAGAAATGAGGCCCGGGCAAAAGCAGCTGGCCGAGGCAGAGCCTTGACCTGGCACCCCAGTCGGCCTTTGGCCACCAGGTCCAGACCACCGCTTCCAAAGAAGGGAAGCGGCCGGCCAGCTGATTGCAAGTGGGGGATGGGAGGGAGACAACAGCTGAAGCCAAGTCCAGCAGGGCGTTGGCGTTCCTTCTTCAGCTGGGACTGGCCTGGCCTGGCGGGCGGGCGGGGCCTTCACTGAGGACCCCCGAGGCCCGCCCTAGGCCCCGGCGGTGGCGGGTGGCGCATGCGCCCTTGGCCTCAGGGGTTGAACCCAAGCCCACAGGGCACTCAAAGCAGCCGGAGAAAGAAGGGGCCAGGGGAGAGGAAGGCAGGTAGGCGAGGCGGGCAGGGCTCGCCCACCTCTTCTCCTCAGGTCCCCGAGAGAGAAAGAGAGAGAGAGAGAGAGAGAGAGTGAGAGACAGACAGACAGACAGGCAGGGAAAGAGTGAGAGATCCCTGACCTCTGAGTATCTGCATCCACCACTGCTGCCAACTCACAGGCCATCCCACTTCCCCCCCTCCATCCCCATCCCCAGGCGCGGCCCCCCGGGGCCAGCCACACCACGGAGAGGCCCCTTCATGGTCACCTCCGTGCTGTCCCTTCCGGGCCTGACCCCACTGCAGGGGAACCGGTTCAGACAATCCAATCGTCTACATGTCCCTCTCCATGACAATTGTCTTCTCCAGTCTCACATGCCCAAACCGCACCCCCAACATCCTCCTTTGTCTGCAGCTGGAGATAGGAGGAGAATCTCTGCCATTGTGTTGAGAGACTCAGTTTCGCGGGTTTCTCCCCTGTACACGTGTTCTGAAGCTGGGTATTATTTTCTCCAGCGAACCTGTCTTGTGAAGGATTTGGCCAGCCATAAGAAGCTTCAGGGAAGAAGCGGAGGGGCTTCTCTCTCCGCCCCCGACAGCCCTGAGCTGGGTCAGTGCCTCAGACCTGGCCAGGGGCAGCCCATCCCCCGGCGCCCTCTCCCGGGGCATCCCAGGAAAGCTTCACAGCCAGCCCCACCCCACTCGCCACTGCCAGGACCATCGGCCTCCCTCGGGAGGACGGGGCAGGACAGGGAACCGGGTGTGGGAGGCCGCCAGATCTCAGCTCTGGCACACAGGCTGCCAGGCTGCCTGGTCCTCTGAGGGGGCCCAGCACACGCCCCAGGAAACTTGGCGGCAGGCCCCGGGGCTCTCTCCTCTGGAACTCGTCCACTTGAAAGGGGCCTGGCCCAGGTGGCTGGTTCGGCCGGTTGGAAAGAAATCTTTTTCTTCTCTGAGAGACTGTTGCTTGTCATCTCCTGGACATGAGATGACAGACAATTGTTCCCATTTCCCTTTCTACTTGAAACCTGATGGATACATTGCCCACTGCCTTTAGAGACTGCAGGTCTTTCTGAAACTCTTTTCAGTGCGCTGGCTCACTTCAGCATCATTTCATTGTTCCATCCGAAATTCCTTTCAGTTGGATCTATTTTCCTTTCTAATCCTTTTGTATAACTAGATATTTAAAAGCTGCTCAAATCTGTAGTGGAGAAAAGTTGGGTTACAACTCTTTCAGACAGCATGTAAACCCACATTTTAGGGTTTCTACACAAAACGTCTCTGCCATGTTTCTAGCAGCTCTCCTTCCATATATTTTCCTCCAGGACTTCCTGTGACAAAATTGCCTTTCTAAAAGCCAGTCCTCCGTTCACTCTCTTGGCCAGTCACGTTTCCATAGAAAGAAAAAGGACTGGATTTTCCAAAGATGCAACAAGAATGATCAAGTCCCGATTCACACCTAGATATCCTGCTCCTGTTCTCCATGAATTGCAAAATTGAAGTTAATTATCTCGTTCATTTTGTCTAAATCTATTGGGTCACTTTGGCACTGAGCCCCTAAGCTGGTCCACAGCCTGCTTCAGCAGACACCAAACTCTCTCTCAAGTGCCTGCATTCGTGTGCTGAGTAGGTATTGTATTTATTTAGATCGTATTCAACAAAAGATCTTCACGGATTCACTCAAGTACTTAAGCATCTACTATGTGCCCAAAGGTCTTGAAATGTTGGGGGTCTGCAAGGAAGACAGATATGCCTAAACAGATAAATTACACTACTGAAATCATTTGAATGAAAGAGATGTGAATAAACTGCCGTGGGACTCCAGGCAAAGAACCCCCATGGGTTGACCTACAACTAAGAGATACAGCTCTGTCCTGGGGCTCTGAGGAGAAAAACAGCCACCATGGGGGGTGGACAGGCTCTGTACCATCTAAGGAAAGGAAAAGGAAGGGAGAGAAGATAAAGAGAAAACAAGAGAAACGGAAAGGTTTTCTTCTTCTGAGTGTTTCTGCCACCCACTTTTGGAGCACACTGCTTGCTGATGTCCTTTCCGGCCAGTCTTATCCTTCAGCCGGCTTCAGGAGACTTCACCAATTCGATTGTAAGGAGCTGGGCTCCTCCGTGCAGGCAATGCCAACTCCGGAGGGAGCCAGGAGGGGAGCCAAAGATTCACAGGACTCTGCAGCCCTTCTGCAGCTCACTGGTGTGGAGGGGCACCGAGGCTTCACCTTGGCCTCTGTCTCCAAGTTCACATAAAGGAGGGTCGGTTCCTTCCTCGCTAGATGAGCGTGGAGAGAAACCTCCTTCACAGAAGGGATTATGGAATAATTAAAGTCAGAGCCTTGAACAAGGCAAAGGGTTAGCACCATGAATCTGAAGTGACTGGACATGTGAATTAGTAACCAGTAGGACGAGGAGCTGAAGACAAAAAAAGAAAAAAGGCAAGAAACCAGTTCTCGATTTTCTAAGATGGAAATGCAAGTCTTTCTTCTTCCAAAAGAAAAAAGTCATTGAACCCTTTCCTTGAAAATAAAACTGAAAGGGGCCACATGTTGCAAAGAAGGGTTTTAACCGTGATGTCACTACACAATCATGTGTAGCCATCAGTTGTTAAGTGCACTGCAAATAGTTCACACCTTAACAATTATGTTACCAAAGTTCGCAGTTGAGAAATATAGACACACACACATATACATATATATACATGTAAGAAAAGAGTAGAGTGTGTGCCAATTGCTCACTGTACTATTGACAATATCACTCTTACAACTGAAAGCATGACTAGGAGAGAGAAGGTGGTGTGACCCTAGATTGCTAGAGTCACAGCAAGAAAAGTTAAGAAAGTGCCATCAGGTCATTTGGACAAAAGAATGCTATATGGCTGTTGGGTTTATAAGAGATCCATTGGAGAAAAACAAGTCACTACATTAAATTATTTTCTACTTACCTGCATCACCCTCTCCAAGAACACATATTCTAAAATGAGACAAGTTATTACATTAAAAATGACCGGCTCTGGCATTTGGAAAACTACACCAAATAATGAAGTAAAAACTGGGTTACAAACATCCTGGTATCAACTCCAACTACCGTCTTTTACCAAACTAAAACTCTAATGATCACTAATTCACTTGCAATCTAGTGCTCCTCCCATATACAAAATCAACAACTTCCAATGTGTCATAACTTTTTTAAAATTTCCCTAACATTTTAGAGGATAATGTAAATATGTCTCCTGGAAAAGTTGAGAAAGATGGAGACACTAGGAAAGGAAAAGACGAAAATACTCCCCTAATCAATGATGTAAAACACAAGGCATGAACAACTGTTAAAAGAATTCTCTATGACATTGATCAAGTCTACTATCTCTACGCCTGGCTCTTTCCTATCAGTCATTTGATACATAAACAAATAGAATAGTGTATTTCATGGGATCAATTCTTTTAGTGGCGTGCTTTCCCTTTGACCACTACATATGCTTTTATGTGTTTGCTTTATTTTCAGGCGGCGTCACATCAGAACACCCTCATCTCGGCAGATCTTTGCCTTAAGGAACCCTACCTCGGCCCTTGATCAACTGTACTCTGTGTTATGGTCAACTCAGAGCCCTACATGGATCAGTGTTTCCTACCGCCTCTCTCCCGTGCGTTGCTCATGTCAGGGAGTATAGTCCACCGAGTGAACAGTAAGCAGTCTTCCCAAAGCATCAGATATGAAAAGGAGGAGACGCGGGGTTGGGTGTGGGACCCCATTCCGTGCCTCAGTGCAGACAAGCTAGAGGTCAATGCATCCCTCCAGAGACTGGGAGAAAAACAGGAGGTTATGAGCACGAGGTTCCCTCTGCAGGCCTTGAAGCAGGGACCTGGAATCAAACTGCTGACACCGTGGATCGTGGTTGGTTTGACAGGGAACTCACGAGGAAGATGAGGACGTGAAATAATGAAAATCATAAGAACAGCAGCGAACACTTCTACTGAGCCAAGGACTGCACCCTGAATGTAAACTCTGTGCTGGAACATATCTTAACTCACATGACCCTGAAAGCATCCCGACGTAGTCAATGTTGTTCTTTGCACCATTTGCTAGATGAAGAGACTGGGTACAGTGGCTAGAAAACTCAGCCAGGTTACAAAGCGGATAAATGGCCGAGCCCAAGCTCAGTGCTCCTCTGTGATGCTCTTGGACTACAACTCCAAGTGAAGTCTCTAACGACTATCTCCGCTCGCACTGCCAACACCATCGTCCTCCGTGGAGTGGATGGAGGCAGGCGTGGGCAGGGCAGGGAGCCGGGTGTGGCAGGCCGCCAGATCTAAGGTCTGGCACACAGGTTGCCAGGTGGCTCCCTCCTCTGAGGGGGCCCAGCACACGCCCCAGGGGACTTGGCGGCAGGCCCCAGGGCCCTTTCCCCCGGATCTTGTCCACTTGAAAGGGGCCTGGCCCAGGTGGCCGGTTGGGCTGGTTGGCCAGCCTCCTTTGGACAAAGCAGGCGAGCCCAGCCAGCCTTCCAGTCGCCCCCGGCGTGGCACCAGCGCCCTCAGGCCGAGGGCCTCACGCGTGCCCTCCAACGCGGATTTCTCCTCAGAGCCGTGGCCTGGGCACTAGGAAGGCCAGGCCCTCCCGACTCCAGAGATGATGCTGGGACCCGTCGCCGGAAGGGCCTGCCCGTGTGGCAGCGGCTCCCCAAGCCGGCGGCCTGCTGGGGCCTCACTCACTGCTTGGCCATAAGCCTGTCTCGGCCCTTCGGATTCCACAGAGCCTTTCCTCCACCTGGCTGGAGTCGACAAGTGCGGGCGTGGGGTGAGGCCGTGGTTTTGCCTTTCCAGGAAGAAATGAGGCCCGGGCAAAAGCAGCTGGCCGAGGCAGAGCCTTGACCTGGCACCCCAGTCGGCCTTTGGCCACCAGGTCCAGACCACCGCTTCCAAAGAAGGGAAGCGGCCGGCCAGCTGATTGCAAGTGGGGGATGGGAGGGAGACAACAGCTGAAGCCAAGTCCAGCAGGGCGTTGGCGTTCCTTCTTCAGCTGGGACTGGCCTGGCCTGGCGGGCGGGCGGGGCCTTCACTGAGGACCCCCGAGGCCCGCCCTAGGCCCCGGCGGTGGCGGGTGGCGCATGCGCCCTTGGCCTCAGGGGTTGAACCCAAGCCCACAGGGCACTCAAAGCAGCCGGAGAAAGAAGGGGCCAGGGGAGAGGAAGGCAGGTAGGCGAGGCGGGCAGGGCTCGCCCACCTCTTCTCCTCAGGTCCCCGAGAGAGAAAGAGAGAGAGAGAGAGAGAGAGAGTGAGAGACAGACAGACAGACAGGCAGGGAAAGAGTGAGAGATCCCTGACCTCTGAGTATCTGCATCCACCACTGCTGCCAACTCACAGGCCATCCCACTTCCCCCCCTCCATCCCCATCCCCAGGCGCGGCCCCCCGGGGCCAGCCACACCACGGAGAGGCCCCTTCATGGTCACCTCCGTGCTGTCCCTTCCGGGCCTGACCCCACTGCAGGGGAACCGGTTCAGACAATCCAATCGTCTACATGTCCCTCTCCATGACAATTGTCTTCTCCAGTCTCACATGCCCAAACCGCACCCCCAACATCCTCCTTTGTCTGCAGCTGGAGATAGGAGGAGAATCTCTGCCATTGTGTTGAGAGACTCAGTTTCGCGGGTTTCTCCCCTGTACACGTGTTCTGAAGCTGGGTATTATTTTCTCCAGCGAACCTGTCTTGTGAAGGATTTGGCCAGCCATAAGAAGCTTCAGGGAAGAAGCGGAGGGGCTTCTCTCTCCGCCCCCGACAGCCCTGAGCTGGGTCAGTGCCTCAGACCTGGCCAGGGGCAGCCCATCCCCCGGCGCCCTCTCCCGGGGCATCCCAGGAAAGCTTCACAGCCAGCCCCACCCCACTCGCCACTGCCAGGACCATCGGCCTCCCTCGGGAGGACGGGGCAGGACAGGGAACCGGGTGTGGGAGGCCGCCAGATCTCAGCTCTGGCACACAGGCTGCCAGGCTGCCTGGTCCTCTGAGGGGGCCCAGCACACGCCCCAGGAAACTTGGCGGCAGGCCCCGGGGCTCTCTCCTCTGGAACTCGTCCACTTGAAAGGGGCCTGGCCCAGGTGGCTGGTTCGGCCGGTTGGAAAGAAATCTTTTTCTTCTCTGAGAGACTGTTGCTTGTCATCTCCTGGACATGAGATGACAGACAATTGTTCCCATTTCCCTTTCTACTTGAAACCTGATGGATACATTGCCCACTGCCTTTAGAGACTGCAGGTCTTTCTGAAACTCTTTTCAGTGCGCTGGCTCACTTCAGCATCATTTCATTGTTCCATCCGAAATTCCTTTCAGTTGGATCTATTTTCCTTTCTAATCCTTTTGTATACCTAGATATTTAAAAGCTGCTCAAATCTGTAGTGGAGAAAAGTTGGGTTACAACTCTTTCAGACAGCATGTAAACCCACATTTTAGGGTTTCTACACAAAACGTCTCTGCCATGTTTCTAGCAGCTCTCCTTCCATATATTTTCCTCCAGGACTTCCTGTGACAAAATTGCCTTTCTAAAAGCCAGTCCTCCGTTCACTCTCTTGGCCAGTCACGTTTCCATAGAAAGAAAAAGGACTGGATTTTCCAAAGATGCAACAAGAATGATCAAGTCCCGATTCACACCTAGATATCCTGCTCCTGTTCTCCATGAATTGCAAAATTGAAGTTAATTATCTCGTTCATTTTGTCTAAATCTATTGGGTCACTTTGGCACTGAGCCCCTAAGCTGGTCCACAGCCTGCTTCAGCAGACACCAAACTCTCTCTCAAGTGCCTGCATTCGTGTGCTGAGTAGGTATTGTATTTATTTAGATCGTATTCAACAAAAGATCTTCACGGATTCACTCAAGTACTTAAGCATCTACTATGTGCCCAAAGGTCTTGAAATGTTGGGGGTCTGCAAGGAAGACAGATATGCCTAAACAGATAAATTACACTACTGAAATCATTTGAATGAAAGAGATGTGAATAAACTGCCGTGGGACTCCAGGCAAAGAACCCCCATGGGTTGACCTACAACTAAGAGATACAGCTCTGTCCTGGGGCTCTGAGGAGAAAAACAGCCACCATGGGGGGTGGACAGGCTCTGTACCATCTAAGGAAAGGAAAAGGAAGGGAGAGAAGATAAAGAGAAAATAAGAGAAACGGAAAGGTTTTCTTCTTCTGAGTGTTTCTGCCACCCACTTTTGGAGCACACTGCTTGCTGATGTCCTTTCCGGCCAGTCTTATCCTTCAGCCGGCTTCAGGAGACTTCACCAATTCGATTGTAAGGAGCTGGGCTCCTCCGTGCAGGCAATGCCAACTCCGGAGGGAGCCAGGAGGGGAGCCAAAGATTCACAGGACTCTGCAGCCCTTCTGCAGCTCACTGGTGTGGAGGGGCACCGAGGCTTCACCTTGGCCTCTGTCTCCAAGTTCACATAAAGGAGGGTCGGTTCCTTCCTCGCTAGATGAGCGTGGAGAGAAACCTCCTTCACAGAAGGGATTATGGAATAATTAAAGTCAGAGCCTTGAACAAGGCAAAGGGTTAGCACCATGAATCTGAAGTGACTGGACATGTGAATTAGTAACCAGTAGGACGAGGAGCTGAAGACAAAAAAAGAAAAAAGGCAAGAAACCAGTTCTCGATTTTCTAAGATGGAAATGCAAGTCTTTCTTCTTCCAAAAGAAAAAAGTCATTGAACCCTTTCCTTGAAAATAAAACTGAAAGGGGCCACATGTTGCAAAGAAGGGTTTTAACCGTGATGTCACTACACAATCATGTGTAGCCATCAGTTGTTAAGTGCACTGCAAATAGTTCACACCTTAACAATTATGTTACCAAAGTTCGCAGTTGAGAAATATAGACACACACACATATACATATATATACATGTAAGAAAAGAGTAGAGTGTGTGCCAATTGCTCACTGTACTATTGACAATATCACTCTTACAACTGAAAGCATGACTAGGAGAGAGAAGGTGGTGTGACCCTAGATTGCTAGAGTCACAGCAAGAAAAGTTAAGAAAGTGCCATCAGGTCATTTGGACAAAAGAATGCTATATGGCTGTTGGGTTTATAAGAGATCCATTGGAGAAAAACAAGTCACTACATTAAATTATTTTCTACTTACCTGCATCACCCTCTCCAAGAACACATATTCTAAAATGAGACAAGTTATTACATTAAAAATGACCGGCTCTGGCATTTGGAAAACTACACCAAATAATGAAGTAAAAACTGGGTTACAAACATCCTGGTATCAACTCCAACTACCGTCTTTTACCAAACTAAAACTCTAATGATCACTAATTCACTTGCAATCTAGTGCTCCTCCCATATACAAAATCAACAACTTCCAATGTGTCATAACTTTTTTAAAATTTCCCTAACATTTTAGAGGATAATGTAAATATGTCTCCTGGAAAAGTTGAGAAAGATGGAGACACTAGGAAAGGAAAAGACGAAAATACTCCCCTAATCAATGATGTAAAACACAAGGCATGAACAACTGTTAAAAGAATTCTCTATGACATTGATCAAGTCTACTATCTCTACGCCTGGCTCTTTCCTATCAGTCATTTGATACATAAACAAATAGAATAGTGTATTTCATGGGATCAATTCTTTTAGTGGCGTGCTTTCCCTTTGACCACTACATATGCTTTTATGTGTTTGCTTTATTTTCAGGCGGCGTCACATCAGAACACCCTCATCTCGGCAGATCTTTGCCTTAAGGAACCCTACCTCGGCCCTTGATCAACTGTACTCTGTGTTATGGTCAACTCAGAGCCCTACATGGATCAGTGTTTCCTACCGCCTCTCTCCCGTGCGTTGCTCATGTCAGGGAGTATAGTCCACCGAGTGAACAGTAAGCAGTCTTCCCAAAGCATCAGATATGAAAAGGAGGAGACGCGGGGTTGGGTGTGGGACCCCATTCCGTGCCTCAGTGCAGACAAGCTAGAGGTCAATGCATCCCTCCAGAGACTGGGAGAAAAACAGGAGGTTATGAGCACGAGGTTCCCTCTGCAGGCCTTGAAGCAGGGACCTGGAATCAAACTGCTGACACCGTGGATCGTGGTTGGTTTGACAGGGAACTCACGAGGAAGATGAGGACGTGAAATAATGAAAATCATAAGAACAGCAGCGAACACTTCTACTGAGCCAAGGACTGCACCCTGAATGTAAACTCTGTGCTGGAACATATCTTAACTCACATGACCCTGAAAGCATCCCGACGTAGTCAATGTTGTTCTTTGCACCATTTGCTAGATGAAGAGACTGGGTACAGTGGCTAGAAAACTCAGCCAGGTTACAAAGCGGATAAATGGCCGAGCCCAAGCTCAGTGCTCCTCTGTGATGCTCTTGGACTACAACTCCAAGTGAAGTCTCTAACGACTATCTCCGCTCGCACTGCCAACACCATCGTCCTCCGTGGAGTGGATGGAGGCAGGCGTGGGCAGGGCAGGGAGCCGGGTGTGGCAGGCCGCCAGATCTAAGGTCTGGCACACAGGTTGCCAGGTGGCTCCCTCCTCTGAGGGGGCCCAGCACACGCCCCAGGGGACTTGGCGGCAGGCCCCAGGGCCCTTTCCCCCGGATCTTGTCCACTTGAAAGGGGCCTGGCCCAGGTGGCCGGTTGGGCTGGTTGGCCAGCCTCCTTTGGACAAAGCAGGCGAGCCCAGCCAGCCTTCCAGTCGCCCCCGGCGTGGCACCAGCGCCCTCAGGCCGAGGGCCTCACGCGTGCCCTCCAACGCGGATTTCTCCTCAGAGCCGTGGCCTGGGCACTAGGAAGGCCAGGCCCTCCCGACTCCAGAGATGATGCTGGGACCCGTCGCCGGAAGGGCCTGCCCGTGTGGCAGCGGCTCCCCAAGCCGGCGGCCTGCTGGGGCCTCACTCACTGCTTGGCCATAAGCCTGTCTCGGCCCTTCGGATTCCACAGAGCCTTTCCTCCACCTGGCTGGAGTCGACAAGTGCGGGCGTGGGGTGAGGCCGTGGTTTTGCCTTTCCAGGAAGAAATGAGGCCCGGGCAAAAGCAGCTGGCCGAGGCAGAGCCTTGACCTGGCACCCCAGTCGGCCTTTGGCCACCAGGTCCAGACCACCGCTTCCAAAGAAGGGAAGCGGCCGGCCAGCTGATTGCAAGTGGGGGATGGGAGGGAGACAACAGCTGAAGCCAAGTCCAGCAGGGCGTTGGCGTTCCTTCTTCAGCTGGGACTGGCCTGGCCTGGCGGGCGGGCGGGGCCTTCACTGAGGACCCCCGAGGCCCGCCCTAGGCCCCGGCGGTGGCGGGTGGCGCATGCGCCCTTGGCCTCAGGGGTTGAACCCAAGCCCACAGGGCACTCAAAGCAGCCGGAGAAAGAAGGGGCCAGGGGAGAGGAAGGCAGGTAGGCGAGGCGGGCAGGGCTCGCCCACCTCTTCTCCTCAGGTCCCCGAGAGAGAAAGAGAGAGAGAGAGAGAGAGAGAGTGAGAGACAGACAGACAGACAGGCAGGGAAAGAGTGAGAGATCCCTGACCTCTGAGTATCTGCATCCACCACTGCTGCCAACTCACAGGCCATCCCACTTCCCCCCCTCCATCCCCATCCCCAGGCGCGGCCCCCCGGGGCCAGCCACACCACGGAGAGGCCCCTTCATGGTCACCTCCGTGCTGTCCCTTCCGGGCCTGACCCCACTGCAGGGGAACCGGTTCAGACAATCCAATCGTCTACATGTCCCTCTCCATGACAATTGTCTTCTCCAGTCTCACATGCCCAAACCGCACCCCCAACATCCTCCTTTGTCTGCAGCTGGAGATAGGAGGAGAATCTCTGCCATTGTGTTGAGAGACTCAGTTTCGCGGGTTTCTCCCCTGTACACGTGTTCTGAAGCTGGGTATTATTTTCTCCAGCGAACCTGTCTTGTGAAGGATTTGGCCAGCCATAAGAAGCTTCAGGGAAGAGGCGGAGGGGCTTCTCTCTCCGCCCCCGACAGCCCTGAGCTGGGTCAGTGCCTCAGACCTGGCCAGGGGCAGCCCATCCCCCGGCGCCCTCTCCCGGGGCATCCCAGGAAAGCTTCACAGCCAGCCCCACCCCACTCGCCACTGCCAGGACCATCGGCCTCCCTCGGGAGGACGGGGCAGGACAGGGAACCGGGTGTGGGAGGCCGCCAGATCTCAGCTCTGGCACACAGGCTGCCAGGCTGCCTGGTCCTCTGAGGGGGCCCAGCACACGCCCCAGGAAACTTGGCGGCAGGCCCCGGGGCTCTCTCCTCTGGAACTCGTCCACTTGAAAGGGGCCTGGCCCAGGTGGCTGGTTCGGCCGGTTGGAAAGAAATCTTTTTCTTCTCTGAGAGACTGTTGCTTGTCATCTCCTGGACATGAGATGACAGACAATTGTTCCCATTTCCCTTTCTACTTGAAACCTGATGGATACATTGCCCACTGCCTTTAGAGACTGCAGGTCTTTCTGAAACTCTTTTCAGTGCGCTGGCTCACTTCAGCATCATTTCATTGTTCCATCCGAAATTCCTTTCAGTTGGATCTATTTTCCTTTCTAATCCTTTTGTATACCTAGATATTTAAAAGCTGCTCAAATCTGTAGTGGAGAAAAGTTGGGTTACAACTCTTTCAGACAGCATGTAAACCCACATTTTAGGGTTTCTACACAAAACGTCTCTGCCATGTTTCTAGCAGCTCTCCTTCCATATATTTTCCTCCAGGACTTCCTGTGACAAAATTGCCTTTCTAAAAGCCAGTCCTCCGTTCACTCTCTTGGCCAGTCACGTTTCCATAGAAAGAAAAAGGACTGGATTTTCCAAAGATGCAACAAGAATGATCAAGTCCCGATTCACACCTAGATATCCTGCTCCTGTTCTCCATGAATTGCAAAATTGAAGTTAATTATCTCGTTCATTTTGTCTAAATCTATTGGGTCACTTTGGCACTGAGCCCCTAAGCTGGTCCACAGCCTGCTTCAGCAGACACCAAACTCTCTCTCAAGTGCCTGCATTCGTGTGCTGAGTAGGTATTGTATTTATTTAGATCGTATTCAACAAAAGATCTTCACGGATTCACTCAAGTACTTAAGCATCTACTATGTGCCCAAAGGTCTTGAAATGTTGGGGGTCTGCAAGGAAGACAGATATGCCTAAACAGATAAATTACACTACTGAAATCATTTGAATGAAAGAGATGTGAATAAACTGCCGTGGGACTCCAGGCAAAGAACCCCCATGGGTTGACCTACAACTAAGAGATACAGCTCTGTCCTGGGGCTCTGAGGAGAAAAACAGCCACCATGGGGGGTGGACAGGCTCTGTACCATCTAAGGAAAGGAAAAGGAAGGGAGAGAAGATAAAGAGAAAACAAGAGAAACGGAAAGGTTTTCTTCTTCTGAGTGTTTCTGCCACCCACTTTTGGAGCACACTGCTTGCTGATGTCCTTTCCGGCCAGTCTTATCCTTCAGCCGGCTTCAGGAGACTTCACCAATTCGATTGTAAGGAGCTGGGCTCCTCCGTGCAGGCAATGCCAACTCCGGAGGGAGCCAGGAGGGGAGCCAAAGATTCACAGGACTCTGCAGCCCTTCTGCAGCTCACTGGTGTGGAGGGGCACCGAGGCTTCACCTTGGCCTCTGTCTCCAAGTTCACATAAAGGAGGGTCGGTTCCTTCCTCGCTAGATGAGCGTGGAGAGAAACCTCCTTCACAGAAGGGATTATGGAATAATTAAAGTCAGAGCCTTGAACAAGGCAAAGGGTTAGCACCATGAATCTGAAGTGACTGGACATGTGAATTAGTAACCAGTAGGACGAGGAGCTGAAGACAAAAAAAGAAAAAAGGCAAGAAACCAGTTCTCGATTTTCTAAGATGGAAATGCAAGTCTTTCTTCTTCCAAAAGAAAAAAGTCATTGAACCCTTTCCTTGAAAATAAAACTGAAAGGGGCCACATGTTGCAAAGAAGGGTTTTAACCGTGATGTCACTACACAATCATGTGTAGCCATCAGTTGTTAAGTGCACTGCAAATAGTTCACACCTTAACAATTATGTTACCAAAGTTCGCAGTTGAGAAATATAGACACACACACATATACATATATATACATGTAAGAAAAGAGTAGAGTGTGTGCCAATTGCTCACTGTACTATTGACAATATCACTCTTACAACTGAAAGCATGACTAGGAGAGAGAAGGTGGTGTGACCCTAGATTGCTAGAGTCACAGCAAGAAAAGTTAAGAAAGTGCCATCAGGTCATTTGGACAAAAGAATGCTATATGGCTGTTGGGTTTATAAGAGATCCATTGGAGAAAAACAAGTCACTACATTAAATTATTTTCTACTTACCTGCATCACCCTCTCCAAGAACACATATTCTAAAATGAGACAAGTTATTACATTAAAAATGACCGGCTCTGGCATTTGGAAAACTACACCAAATAATGAAGTAAAAACTGGGTTACAAACATCCTGGTATCAACTCCAACTACCGTCTTTTACCAAACTAAAACTCTAATGATCACTAATTCACTTGCAATCTAGTGCTCCTCCCATATACAAAATCAACAACTTCCAATGTGTCATAACTTTTTTAAAATTTCCCTAACATTTTAGAGGATAATGTAAATATGTCTCCTGGAAAAGTTGAGAAAGATGGAGACACTAGGAAAGGAAAAGACGAAAATACTCCCCTAATCAATGATGTAAAACACAAGGCATGAACAACTGTTAAAAGAATTCTCTATGACATTGATCAAGTCTACTATCTCTACGCCTGGCTCTTTCCTATCAGTCATTTGATACATAAACAAATAGAATAGTGTATTTCATGGGATCAATTCTTTTAGTGGCGTGCTTTCCCTTTGACCACTACATATGCTTTTATGTGTTTGCTTTATTTTCAGGCGGCGTCACATCAGAACACCCTCATCTCGGCAGATCTTTGCCTTAAGGAACCCTACCTCGGCCCTTGATCAACTGTACTCTGTGTTATGGTCAACTCAGAGCCCTACATGGATCAGTGTTTCCTACCGCCTCTCTCCCGTGCGTTGCTCATGTCAGGGAGTATAGTCCACCGAGTGAACAGTAAGCAGTCTTCCCAAAGCATCAGATATGAAAAGGAGGAGACGCGGGGTTGGGTGTGGGACCCCATTCCGTGCCTCAGTGCAGACAAGCTAGAGGTCAATGCATCCCTCCAGAGACTGGGAGAAAAACAGGAGGTTATGAGCACGAGGTTCCCTCTGCAGGCCTTGAAGCAGGGACCTGGAATCAAACTGCTGACACCGTGGATCGTGGTTGGTTTGACAGGGAACTCACGAGGAAGATGAGGACGTGAAATAATGAAAATCATAAGAACAGCAGCGAACACTTCTACTGAGCCAAGGACTGCACCCTGAATGTAAACTCTGTGCTGGAACATATCTTAACTCACATGACCCTGAAAGCATCCCGACGTAGTCAATGTTGTTCTTTGCACCATTTGCTAGATGAAGAGACTGGGTACAGTGGCTAGAAAACTCAGCCAGGTTACAAAGCGGATAAATGGCCGAGCCCAAGCTCAGTGCTCCTCTGTGATGCTCTTGGACTACAACTCCAAGTGAAGTCTCTAACGACTATCTCCGCTCGCACTGCCAACACCATCGTCCTCCGTGGAGTGGATGGAGGCAGGCGTGGGCAGGGCAGGGAGCCGGGTGTGGCAGGCCGCCAGATCTAAGGTCTGGCACACAGGTTGCCAGGTGGCTCCCTCCTCTGAGGGGGCCCAGCACACGCCCCAGGGGACTTGGCGGCAGGCCCCAGGGCCCTTTCCCCCGGATCTTGTCCACTTGAAAGGGGCCTGGCCCAGGTGGCCGGTTGGGCTGGTTGGCCAGCCTCCTTTGGACAAAGCAGGCGAGCCCAGCCAGCCTTCCAGTCGCCCCCGGCGTGGCACCAGCGCCCTCAGGCCGAGGGCCTCACGCGTGCCCTCCAACGCGGATTTCTCCTCAGAGCCGTGGCCTGGGCACTAGGAAGGCCAGGCCCTCCCGACTCCAGAGATGATGCTGGGACCCGTCGCCGGAAGGGCCTGCCCGTGTGGCAGCGGCTCCCCAAGCCGGCGGCCTGCTGGGGCCTCACTCACTGCTTGGCCATAAGCCTGTCTCGGCCCTTCGGATTCCACAGAGCCTTTCCTCCACCTGGCTGGAGTCGACAAGTGCGGGCGTGGGGTGAGGCCGTGGTTTTGCCTTTCCAGGAAGAAATGAGGCCCGGGCAAAAGCAGCTGGCCGAGGCAGAGCCTTGACCTGGCACCCCAGTCGGCCTTTGGCCACCAGGTCCAGACCACCGCTTCCAAAGAAGGGAAGCGGCCGGCCAGCTGATTGCAAGTGGGGGATGGGAGGGAGACAACAGCTGAAGCCAAGTCCAGCAGGGCGTTGGCGTTCCTTCTTCAGCTGGGACTGGCCTGGCCTGGCGGGCGGGCGGGGCCTTCACTGAGGACCCCCGAGGCCCGCCCTAGGCCCCGGCGGTGGCGGGTGGCGCATGCGCCCTTGGCCTCAGGGGTTGAACCCAAGCCCACAGGGCACTCAAAGCAGCCGGAGAAAGAAGGGGCCAGGGGAGAGGAAGGCAGGTAGGCGAGGCGGGCAGGGCTCGCCCACCTCTTCTCCTCAGGTCCCCGAGAGAGAAAGAGAGAGAGAGAGAGAGAGAGAGTGAGAGACAGACAGACAGACAGGCAGGGAAAGAGTGAGAGATCCCTGACCTCTGAGTATCTGCATCCACCACTGCTGCCAACTCACAGGCCATCCCACTTCCCCCCCTCCATCCCCATCCCCAGGCGCGGCCCCCCGGGGCCAGCCACACCACGGAGAGGCCCCTTCATGGTCACCTCCGTGCTGTCCCTTCCGGGCCTGACCCCACTGCAGGGGAACCGGTTCAGACAATCCAATCGTCTACATGTCCCTCTCCATGACAATTGTCTTCTCCAGTCTCACATGCCCAAACCGCACCCCCAACATCCTCCTTTGTCTGCAGCTGGAGATAGGAGGAGAATCTCTGCCATTGTGTTGAGAGACTCAGTTTCGCGGGTTTCTCCCCTGTACACGTGTTCTGAAGCTGGGTATTATTTTCTCCAGCGAACCTGTCTTGTGAAGGATTTGGCCAGCCATAAGAAGCTTCAGGGAAGAGGCGGAGGGGCTTCTCTCTCCGCCCCCGACAGCCCTGAGCTGGGTCAGTGCCTCAGACCTGGCCAGGGGCAGCCCATCCCCCGGCGCCCTCTCCCGGGGCATCCCAGGAAAGCTTCACAGCCAGCCCCACCCCACTCGCCACTGCCAGGACCATCGGCCTCCCTCGGGAGGACGGGGCAGGACAGGGAACCGGGTGTGGGAGGCCGCCAGATCTCAGCTCTGGCACACAGGCTGCCAGGCTGCCTGGTCCTCTGAGGGGGCCCAGCACACGCCCCAGGAAACTTGGCGGCAGGCCCCGGGGCTCTCTCCTCTGGAACTCGTCCACTTGAAAGGGGCCTGGCCCAGGTGGCTGGTTCGGCCGGTTGGAAAGAAATCTTTTTCTTCTCTGAGAGACTGTTGCTTGTCATCTCCTGGACATGAGATGACAGACAATTGTTCCCATTTCCCTTTCTACTTGAAACCTGATGGATACATTGCCCACTGCCTTTAGAGACTGCAGGTCTTTCTGAAACTCTTTTCAGTGCGCTGGCTCACTTCAGCATCATTTCATTGTTCCATCCGAAATTCCTTTCAGTTGGATCTATTTTCCTTTCTAATCCTTTTGTATACCTAGATATTTAAAAGCTGCTCAAATCTGTAGTGGAGAAAAGTTGGGTTACAACTCTTTCAGACAGCATGTAAACCCACATTTTAGGGTTTCTACACAAAACGTCTCTGCCATGTTTCTAGCAGCTCTCCTTCCATATATTTTCCTCCAGGACTTCCTGTGACAAAATTGCCTTTCTAAAAGCCAGTCCTCCGTTCACTCTCTTGGCCAGTCACGTTTCCATAGAAAGAAAAAGGACTGGATTTTCCAAAGATGCAACAAGAATGATCAAGTCCCGATTCACACCTAGATATCCTGCTCCTGTTCTCCATGAATTGCAAAATTGAAGTTAATTATCTCGTTCATTTTGTCTAAATCTATTGGGTCACTTTGGCACTGAGCCCCTAAGCTGGTCCACAGCCTGCTTCAGCAGACACCAAACTCTCTCTCAAGTGCCTGCATTCGTGTGCTGAGTAGGTATTGTATTTATTTAGATCGTATTCAACAAAAGATCTTCACGGATTCACTCAAGTACTTAAGCATCTACTATGTGCCCAAAGGTCTTGAAATGTTGGGGGTCTGCAAGGAAGACAGATATGCCTAAACAGATAAATTACACTACTGAAATCATTTGAATGAAAGAGATGTGAATAAACTGCCGTGGGACTCCAGGCAAAGAACCCCCATGGGTTGACCTACAACTAAGAGATACAGCTCTGTCCTGGGGCTCTGAGGAGAAAAACAGCCACCATGGGGGGTGGACAGGCTCTGTACCATCTAAGGAAAGGAAAAGGAAGGGAGAGAAGATAAAGAGAAAACAAGAGAAACGGAAAGGTTTTCTTCTTCTGAGTGTTTCTGCCACCCACTTTTGGAGCACACTGCTTGCTGATGTCCTTTCCGGCCAGTCTTATCCTTCAGCCGGCTTCAGGAGACTTCACCAATTCGATTGTAAGGAGCTGGGCTCCTCCGTGCAGGCAATGCCAACTCCGGAGGGAGCCAGGAGGGGAGCCAAAGATTCACAGGACTCTGCAGCCCTTCTGCAGCTCACTGGTGTGGAGGGGCACCGAGGCTTCACCTTGGCCTCTGTCTCCAAGTTCACATAAAGGAGGGTCGGTTCCTTCCTCGCTAGATGAGCGTGGAGAGAAACCTCCTTCACAGAAGGGATTATGGAATAATTAAAGTCAGAGCCTTGAACAAGGCAAAGGGTTAGCACCATGAATCTGAAGTGACTGGACATGTGAATTAGTAACCAGTAGGACGAGGAGCTGAAGACAAAAAAAGAAAAAAGGCAAGAAACCAGTTCTCGATTTTCTAAGATGGAAATGCAAGTCTTTCTTCTTCCAAAAGAAAAAAGTCATTGAACCCTTTCCTTGAAAATAAAACTGAAAGGGGCCACATGTTGCAAAGAAGGGTTTTAACCGTGATGTCACTACACAATCATGTGTAGCCATCAGTTGTTAAGTGCACTGCAAATAGTTCACACCTTAACAATTATGTTACCAAAGTTCGCAGTTGAGAAATATAGACACACACACATATACATATATATACATGTAAGAAAAGAGTAGAGTGTGTGCCAATTGCTCACTGTACTATTGACAATATCACTCTTACAACTGAAAGCATGACTAGGAGAGAGAAGGTGGTGTGACCCTAGATTGCTAGAGTCACAGCAAGAAAAGTTAAGAAAGTGCCATCAGGTCATTTGGACAAAAGAATGCTATATGGCTGTTGGGTTTATAAGAGATCCATTGGAGAAAAACAAGTCACTACATTAAATTATTTTCTACTTACCTGCATCACCCTCTCCAAGAACACATATTCTAAAATGAGACAAGTTATTACATTAAAAATGACCGGCTCTGGCATTTGGAAAACTACACCAAATAATGAAGTAAAAACTGGGTTACAAACATCCTGGTATCAACTCCAACTACCGTCTTTTACCAAACTAAAACTCTAATGATCACTAATTCACTTGCAATCTAGTGCTCCTCCCATATACAAAATCAACAACTTCCAATGTGTCATAACTTTTTTAAAATTTCCCTAACATTTTAGAGGATAATGTAAATATGTCTCCTGGAAAAGTTGAGAAAGATGGAGACACTAGGAAAGGAAAAGACGAAAATACTCCCCTAATCAATGATGTAAAACACAAGGCATGAACAACTGTTAAAAGAATTCTCTATGACATTGATCAAGTCTACTATCTCTACGCCTGGCTCTTTCCTATCAGTCATTTGATACATAAACAAATAGAATAGTGTATTTCATGGGATCAATTCTTTTAGTGGCGTGCTTTCCCTTTGACCACTACATATGCTTTTATGTGTTTGCTTTATTTTCAGGCGGCGTCACATCAGAACACCCTCATCTCGGCAGATCTTTGCCTTAAGGAACCCTACCTCGGCCCTTGATCAACTGTACTCTGTGTTATGGTCAACTCAGAGCCCTACATGGATCAGTGTTTCCTACCGCCTCTCTCCCGTGCGTTGCTCATGTCAGGGAGTATAGTCCACCGAGTGAACAGTAAGCAGTCTTCCCAAAGCATCAGATATGAAAAGGAGGAGACGCGGGGTTGGGTGTGGGACCCCATTCCGTGCCTCAGTGCAGACAAGCTAGAGGTCAATGCATCCCTCCAGAGACTGGGAGAAAAACAGGAGGTTATGAGCACGAGGTTCCCTCTGCAGGCCTTGAAGCAGGGACCTGGAATCAAACTGCTGACACCGTGGATCGTGGTTGGTTTGACAGGGAACTCACGAGGAAGATGAGGACGTGAAATAATGAAAATCATAAGAACAGCAGCGAACACTTCTACTGAGCCAAGGACTGCACCCTGAATGTAAACTCTGTGCTGGAACATATCTTAACTCACATGACCCTGAAAGCATCCCGACGTAGTCAATGTTGTTCTTTGCACCATTTGCTAGATGAAGAGACTGGGTACAGTGGCTAGAAAACTCAGCCAGGTTACAAAGCGGATAAATGGCCGAGCCCAAGCTCAGTGCTCCTCTGTGATGCTCTTGGACTACAACTCCAAGTGAAGTCTCTAACGACTATCTCCGCTCGCACTGCCAACACCATCGTCCTCCGTGGAGTGGATGGAGGCAGGCGTGGGCAGGGCAGGGAGCCGGGTGTGGCAGGCCGCCAGATCTAAGGTCTGGCACACAGGTTGCCAGGTGGCTCCCTCCTCTGAGGGGGCCCAGCACACGCCCCAGGGGACTTGGCGGCAGGCCCCAGGGCCCTTTCCCCCGGATCTTGTCCACTTGAAAGGGGCCTGGCCCAGGTGGCCGGTTGGGCTGGTTGGCCAGCCTCCTTTGGACAAAGCAGGCGAGCCCAGCCAGCCTTCCAGTCGCCCCCGGCGTGGCACCAGCGCCCTCAGGCCGAGGGCCTCACGCGTGCCCTCCAACGCGGATTTCTCCTCAGAGCCGTGGCCTGGGCACTAGGAAGGCCAGGCCCTCCCGACTCCAGAGATGATGCTGGGACCCGTCGCCGGAAGGGCCTGCCCGTGTGGCAGCGGCTCCCCAAGCCGGCGGCCTGCTGGGGCCTCACTCACTGCTTGGCCATAAGCCTGTCTCGGCCCTTCGGATTCCACAGAGCCTTTCCTCCACCTGGCTGGAGTCGACAAGTGCGGGCGTGGGGTGAGGCCGTGGTTTTGCCTTTCCAGGAAGAAATGAGGCCCGGGCAAAAGCAGCTGGCCGAGGCAGAGCCTTGACCTGGCACCCCAGTCGGCCTTTGGCCACCAGGTCCAGACCACCGCTTCCAAAGAAGGGAAGCGGCCGGCCAGCTGATTGCAAGTGGGGGATGGGAGGGAGACAACAGCTGAAGCCAAGTCCAGCAGGGCGTTGGCGTTCCTTCTTCAGCTGGGACTGGCCTGGCCTGGCGGGCGGGCGGGGCCTTCACTGAGGACCCCCGAGGCCCGCCCTAGGCCCCGGCGGTGGCGGGTGGCGCATGCGCCCTTGGCCTCAGGGGTTGAACCCAAGCCCACAGGGCACTCAAAGCAGCCGGAGAAAGAAGGGGCCAGGGGAGAGGAAGGCAGGTAGGCGAGGCGGGCAGGGCTCGCCCACCTCTTCTCCTCAGGTCCCCGAGAGAGAAAGAGAGAGAGAGAGAGAGAGAGAGTGAGAGACAGACAGACAGACAGGCAGGGAAAGAGTGAGAGATCCCTGACCTCTGAGTATCTGCATCCACCACTGCTGCCAACTCACAGGCCATCCCACTTCCCCCCCTCCATCCCCATCCCCAGGCGCAGCCCCCCGGGGCCAGCCACACCACGGAGAGGCCCCTTCATGGTCACCTCCGTGCTGTCCCTTCCGGGCCTGACCCCACTGCAGGGGAACCGGTTCAGACAATCCAATCGTCTACATGTCCCTCTCCATGACAATTGTCTTCTCCAGTCTCACATGCCCAAACCGCACCCCCAACATCCTCCTTTGTCTGCAGCTGGAGATAGGAGGAGAATCTCTGCCATTGTGTTGAGAGACTCAGTTTCGCGGGTTTCTCCCCTGTACACGTGTTCTGAAGCTGGGTATTATTTTCTCCAGCGAACCTGTCTTGTGAAGGATTTGGCCAGCCATAAGAAGCTTCAGGGAAGAGGCGGAGGGGCTTCTCTCTCCGCCCCCAACAGCCCTGAGCTGGGTCAGTGCCTCAGACCTGGCCAGGGGCAGCCCATCCCCCGGCGCCCTCTCCCGGGGCATCCCAGGAAAGCTTCACAGCCAGCCCCACCCCACTCGCCACTGCCAGGACCATCGGCCTCCCTCGGGAGGACGGGGCAGGACAGGGAACCGGGTGTGGGAGGCCGCCAGATCTCAGCTCTGGCACACAGGCTGCCAGGCTGCCTGGTCCTCTGAGGGGGCCCAGCACACGCCCCAGGAAACTTGGCGGCAGGCCCCGGGGCTCTCTCCTCTGGAACTCGTCCACTTGAAAGGGGCCTGGCCCAGGTGGCTGGTTCGACCGGTTGGAAAGAAATCTTTTTCTTCTCTGAGAGACTGTTGCTTGTCATCTCCTGGACATGAGATGACAGACAATTGTTCCCATTTCCCTTTCTACTTGAAACCTGATGGATACATTGCCCACTGCCTTTAGAGACTGCAGGTCTTTCTGAAACTCTTTTCAGTGCGCTGGCTCACTTCAGCATCATTTCATTGTTCCATCCGAAATTCCTTTCAGTTGGATCTATTTTCCTTTCTAATCCTTTTGTATACCTAGATATTTAAAAGCTGCTCAAATCTGTAGTGGAGAAAAGTTGGGTTACAACTCTTTCAGACAGCATGTAAACCCACATTTTAGGGTTTCTACACAAAACGTCTCTGCCATGTTTCTAGCAGCTCTCCTTCCATATATTTTCCTCCAGGACTTCCTGTGACAAAATTGCCTTTCTAAAAGCCAGTCCTCCGTTCACTCTCTTGGCCAGTCACGTTTCCATAGAAAGAAAAAGGACTGGATTTTCCAAAGATGCAACAAGAATGATCAAGTCCCGATTCACACCTAGATATCCTGCTCCTGTTCTCCATGAATTGCAAAATTGAAGTTAATTATCTCGTTCATTTTGTCTAAATCTATTGGGTCACTTTGGCACTGAGCCCCTAAGCTGGTCCACAGCCTGCTTCAGCAGACACCAAACTCTCTCTCAAGTGCCTGCATTCGTGTGCTGAGTAGGTATTGTATTTATTTAGATCGTATTCAACAAAAGATCTTCACGGATTCACTCAAGTACTTAAGCATCTACTATGTGCCCAAAGGTCTTGAAATGTTGGGGGTCTGCAAGGAAGACAGATATGCCTAAACAGATAAATTACACTACTGAAATCATTTGAATGAAAGAGATGTGAATAAACTGCCGTGGGACTCCAGGCAAAGAACCCCCATGGGTTGACCTACAACTAAGAGATACAGCTCTGTCCTGGGGCTCTGAGGAGAAAAACAGCCACCATGGGGGGTGGACAGGCTCTGTACCATCTAAGGAAAGGAAAAGGAAGGGAGAGAAGATAAAGAGAAAACAAGAGAAACGGAAAGGTTTTCTTCTTCTGAGTGTTTCTGCCACCCACTTTTGGAGCACACTGCTTGCTGATGTCCTTTCCGGCCAGTCTTATCCTTCAGCCGGCTTCAGGAGACTTCACCAATTCGATTGTAAGGAGCTGGGCTCCTCCGTGCAGGCAATGCCAACTCCGGAGGGAGCCAGGAGGGGAGCCAAAGATTCACAGGACTCTGCAGCCCTTCTGCAGCTCACTGGTGTGGAGGGGCACCGAGGCTTCACCTTGGCCTCTGTCTCCAAGTTCACATAAAGGAGGGTCGGTTCCTTCCTCGCTAGATGAGCGTGGAGAGAAACCTCCTTCACAGAAGGGATTATGGAATAATTAAAGTCAGAGCCTTGAACAAGGCAAAGGGTTAGCACCATGAATCTGAAGTGACTGGACATGTGAATTAGTAACCAGTAGGACGAGGAGCTGAAGACAAAAAAAGAAAAAAGGCAAGAAACCAGTTCTCGATTTTCTAAGATGGAAATGCAAGTCTTTCTTCTTCCAAAAGAAAAAAGTCATTGAACCCTTTCCTTGAAAATAAAACTGAAAGGGGCCACATGTTGCAAAGAAGGGTTTTAACCGTGATGTCACTACACAATCATGTGTAGCCATCAGTTGTTAAGTGCACTGCAAATAGTTCACACCTTAACAATTATGTTACCAAAGTTCGCAGTTGAGAAATATAGACACACACACATATACATATATATACATGTAAGAAAAGAGTAGAGTGTGTGCCAATTGCTCACTGTACTATTGACAATATCACTCTTACAACTGAAAGCATGACTAGGAGAGAGAAGGTGGTGTGACCCTAGATTGCTAGAGTCACAGCAAGAAAAGTTAAGAAAGTGCCATCAGGTCATTTGGACAAAAGAATGCTATATGGCTGTTGGGTTTATAAGAGATCCATTGGAGAAAAACAAGTCACTACATTAAATTATTTTCTACTTACCTGCATCACCCTCTCCAAGAACACATATTCTAAAATGAGACAAGTTATTACATTAAAAATGACCGGCTCTGGCATTTGGAAAACTACACCAAATAATGAAGTAAAAACTGGGTTACAAACATCCTGGTATCAACTCCAACTACCGTCTTTTACCAAACTAAAACTCTAATGATCACTAATTCACTTGCAATCTAGTGCTCCTCCCATATACAAAATCAACAACTTCCAATGTGTCATAACTTTTTTAAAATTTCCCTAACATTTTAGAGGATAATGTAAATATGTCTCCTGGAAAAGTTGAGAAAGATGGAGACACTAGGAAAGGAAAAGACGAAAATACTCCCCTAATCAATGATGTAAAACACAAGGCATGAACAACTGTTAAAAGAATTCTCTATGACATTGATCAAGTCTACTATCTCTACGCCTGGCTCTTTCCTATCAGTCATTTGATACATAAACAAATAGAATAGTGTATTTCATGGGATCAATTCTTTTAGTGGCGTGCTTTCCCTTTGACCACTACATATGCTTTTATGTGTTTGCTTTATTTTCAGGCGGCGTCACATCAGAACACCCTCATCTCGGCAGATCTTTGCCTTAAGGAACCCTACCTCGGCCCTTGATCAACTGTACTCTGTGTTATGGTCAACTCAGAGCCCTACATGGATCAGTGTTTCCTACCGCCTCTCTCCCGTGCGTTGCTCATGTCAGGGAGTATAGTCCACCGAGTGAACAGTAAGCAGTCTTCCCAAAGCATCAGATATGAAAAGGAGGAGACGCGGGGTTGGGTGTGGGACCCCATTCCGTGCCTCAGTGCAGACAAGCTAGAGGTCAATGCATCCCTCCAGAGACTGGGAGAAAAACAGGAGGTTATGAGCACGAGGTTCCCTCTGCAGGCCTTGAAGCAGGGACCTGGAATCAAACTGCTGACACCGTGGATCGTGGTTGGTTTGACAGGGAACTCACGAGGAAGATGAGGACGTGAAATAATGAAAATCATAAGAACAGCAGCGAACACTTCTACTGAGCCAAGGACTGCACCCTGAATGTAAACTCTGTGCTGGAACATATCTTAACTCACATGACCCTGAAAGCATCCCGACGTAGTCAATGTTGTTCTTTGCACCATTTGCTAGATGAAGAGACTGGGTACAGTGGCTAGAAAACTCAGCCAGGTTACAAAGCGGATAAATGGCCGAGCCCAAGCTCAGTGCTCCTCTGTGATGCTCTTGGACTACAACTCCAAGTGAAGTCTCTAACGACTATCTCCGCTCGCACTGCCAACACCATCGTCCTCCGTGGAGTGGATGGAGGCAGGCGTGGGCAGGGCAGGGAGCCGGGTGTGGCAGGCCGCCAGATCTAAGGTCTGGCACACAGGTTGCCAGGTGGCTCCCTCCTCTGAGGGGGCCCAGCACACGCCCCAGGGGACTTGGCGGCAGGCCCCAGGGCCCTTTCCCCCGGATCTTGTCCACTTGAAAGGGGCCTGGCCCAGGTGGCCGGTTGGGCTGGTTGGCCAGCCTCCTTTGGACAAAGCAGGCGAGCCCAGCCAGCCTTCCAGTCGCCCCCGGCGTGGCACCAGCGCCCTCAGGCCGAGGGCCTCACGCGTGCCCTCCAACGCGGATTTCTCCTCAGAGCCGTGGCCTGGGCACTAGGAAGGCCAGGCCCTCCCGACTCCAGAGATGATGCTGGGACCCGTCGCCGGAAGGGCCTGCCCGTGTGGCAGCGGCTCCCCAAGCCGGCGGCCTGCTGGGGCCTCACTCACTGCTTGGCCATAAGCCTGTCTCGGCCCTTCGGATTCCACAGAGCCTTTCCTCCACCTGGCTGGAGTCGACAAGTGCGGGCGTGGGGTGAGGCCGTGGTTTTGCCTTTCCAGGAAGAAATGAGGCCCGGGCAAAAGCAGCTGGCCGAGGCAGAGCCTTGACCTGGCACCCCAGTCGGCCTTTGGCCACCAGGTCCAGACCACCGCTTCCAAAGAAGGGAAGCGGCCGGCCAGCTGATTGCAAGTGGGGGATGGGAGGGAGACAACAGCTGAAGCCAAGTCCAGCAGGGCGTTGGCGTTCCTTCTTCAGCTGGGACTGGCCTGGCCTGGCGGGCGGGCGGGGCCTTCACTGAGGACCCCCGAGGCCCGCCCTAGGCCCCGGCGGTGGCGGGTGGCGCATGCGCCCTTGGCCTCAGGGGTTGAACCCAAGCCCACAGGGCACTCAAAGCAGCCGGAGAAAGAAGGGGCCAGGGGAGAGGAAGGCAGGTAGGCGAGGCGGGCAGGGCTCGCCCACCTCTTCTCCTCAGGTCCCCGAGAGAGAAAGAGAGAGAGAGAGAGAGAGTGAGAGACAGACAGACAGACAGGCAGGGAAAGAGTGAGAGATCCCTGACCTCTGAGTATCTGCATCCACCACTGCTGCCAACTCACAGGCCATCCCACTTCCCCCCCTCCATCCCCATCCCCAGGCGCGGCCCCCCGGGGCCAGCCACACCACGGAGAGGCCCCTTCATGGTCACCTCCGTGCTGTCCCTTCCGGGCCTGACCCCACTGCAGGGGAACCGGTTCAGACAATCCAATCGTCTACATGTCCCTCTCCATGACAATTGTCTTCTCCAGTCTCACATGCCCAAACCGCACCCCCAACATCCTCCTTTGTCTGCAGCTGGAGATAGGAGGAGAATCTCTGCCATTGTGTTGAGAGACTCAGTTTCGCGGGTTTCTCCCCTGTACACGTGTTCTGAAGCTGGGTATTATTTTCTCCAGCGAACCTGTCTTGTGAAGGATTTGGCCAGCCATAAGAAGCTTCAGGGAAGAGGCGGAGGGGCTTCTCTCTCCGCCCCCGACAGCCCTGAGCTGGGTCAGTGCCTCAGACCTGGCCAGGGGCAGCCCATCCCCCGGCGCCCTCTCCCGGGGCATCCCAGGAAAGCTTCACAGCCAGCCCCACCCCACTCGCCACTGCCAGGACCATCGGCCTCCCTCGGGAGGACGGGGCAGGACAGGGAACCGGGTGTGGGAGGCCGCCAGATCTCAGCTCTGGCACACAGGCTGCCAGGCTGCCTGGTCCTCTGAGGGGGCCCAGCACACGCCCCAGGAAACTTGGCGGCAGGCCCCGGGGCTCTCTCCTCTGGAACTCGTCCACTTGAAAGGGGCCTGGCCCAGGTGGCTGGTTCGGCCGGTTGGAAAGAAATCTTTTTCTTCTCTGAGAGACTGTTGCTTGTCATCTCCTGGACATGAGATGACAGACAATTGTTCCCATTTCCCTTTCTACTTGAAACCTGATGGATACATTGCCCACTGCCTTTAGAGACTGCAGGTCTTTCTGAAACTCTTTTCAGTGCGCTGGCTCACTTCAGCATCATTTCATTGTTCCATCCGAAATTCCTTTCAGTTGGATCTATTTTCCTTTCTAATCCTTTTGTATACCTAGATATTTAAAAGCTGCTCAAATCTGTAGTGGAGAAAAGTTGGGTTACAACTCTTTCAGACAGCATGTAAACCCACATTTTAGGGTTTCTACACAAAACGTCTCTGCCATGTTTCTAGCAGCTCTCCTTCCATATATTTTCCTCCAGGACTTCCTGTGACAAAATTGCCTTTCTAAAAGCCAGTCCTCCGTTCACTCTCTTGGCCAGTCACGTTTCCATAGAAAGAAAAAGGACTGGATTTTCCAAAGATGCAACAAGAATGATCAAGTCCCGATTCACACCTAGATATCCTGCTCCTGTTCTCCATGAATTGCAAAATTGAAGTTAATTATCTCGTTCATTTTGTCTAAATCTATTGGGTCACTTTGGCACTGAGCCCCTAAGCTGGTCCACAGCCTGCTTCAGCAGACACCAAACTCTCTCTCAAGTGCCTGCATTCGTGTGCTGAGTAGGTATTGTATTTATTTAGATCGTATTCAACAAAAGATCTTCACGGATTCACTCAAGTACTTAAGCATCTACTATGTGCCCAAAGGTCTTGAAATGTTGGGGGTCTGCAAGGAAGACAGATATGCCTAAACAGATAAATTACACTACTGAAATCATTTGAATGAAAGAGATGTGAATAAACTGCCGTGGGACTCCAGGCAAAGAACCCCCATGGGTTGACCTACAACTAAGAGATACAGCTCTGTCCTGGGGCTCTGAGGAGAAAAACAGCCACCATGGGGGGTGGACAGGCTCTGTACCATCTAAGGAAAGGAAAAGGAAGGGAGAGAAGATAAAGAGAAAACAAGAGAAACGGAAAGGTTTTCTTCTTCTGAGTGTTTCTGCCACCCACTTTTGGAGCACACTGCTTGCTGATGTCCTTTCCGGCCAGTCTTATCCTTCAGCCGGCTTCAGGAGACTTCACCAATTCGATTGTAAGGAGCTGGGCTCCTCCGTGCAGGCAATGCCAACTCCGGAGGGAGCCAGGAGGGGAGCCAAAGATTCACAGGACTCTGCAGCCCTTCTGCAGCTCACTGGTGTGGAGGGGCACCGAGGCTTCACCTTGGCCTCTGTCTCCAAGTTCACATAAAGGAGGGTCGGTTCCTTCCTCGCTAGATGAGCGTGGAGAGAAACCTCCTTCACAGAAGGGATTATGGAATAATTAAAGTCAGAGCCTTGAACAAGGCAAAGGGTTAGCACCATGAATCTGAAGTGACTGGACATGTGAATTAGTAACCAGTAGGACGAGGAGCTGAAGACAAAAAAAGAAAAAAGGCAAGAAACCAGTTCTCGATTTTCTAAGATGGAAATGCAAGTCTTTCTTCTTCCAAAAGAAAAAAGTCATTGAACCCTTTCCTTGAAAATAAAACTGAAAGGGGCCACATGTTGCAAAGAAGGGTTTTAACCGTGATGTCACTACACAATCATGTGTAGCCATCAGTTGTTAAGTGCACTGCAAATAGTTCACACCTTAACAATTATGTTACCAAAGTTCGCAGTTGAGAAATATAGACACACACACATATACATATATATACATGTAAGAAAAGAGTAGAGTGTGTGCCAATTGCTCACTGTACTATTGACAATATCACTCTTACAACTGAAAGCATGACTAGGAGAGAGAAGGTGGTGTGACCCTAGATTGCTAGAGTCACAGCAAGAAAAGTTAAGAAAGTGCCATCAGGTCATTTGGACAAAAGAATGCTATATGGCTGTTGGGTTTATAAGAGATCCATTGGAGAAAAACAAGTCACTACATTAAATTATTTTCTACTTACCTGCATCACCCTCTCCAAGAACACATATTCTAAAATGAGACAAGTTATTACATTAAAAATGACCGGCTCTGGCATTTGGAAAACTACACCAAATAATGAAGTAAAAACTGGGTTACAAACATCCTGGTATCAACTCCAACTACCGTCTTTTACCAAACTAAAACTCTAATGATCACTAATTCACTTGCAATCTAGTGCTCCTCCCATATACAAAATCAACAACTTCCAATGTGTCATAACTTTTTTAAAATTTCCCTAACATTTTAGAGGATAATGTAAATATGTCTCCTGGAAAAGTTGAGAAAGATGGAGACACTAGGAAAGGAAAAGACGAAAATACTCCCCTAATCAATGATGTAAAACACAAGGCATGAACAACTGTTAAAAGAATTCTCTATGACATTGATCAAGTCTACTATCTCTACGCCTGGCTCTTTCCTATCAGTCATTTGATACATAAACAAATAGAATAGTGTATTTCATGGGATCAATTCTTTTAGTGGCGTGCTTTCCCTTTGACCACTACATATGCTTTTATGTGTTTGCTTTATTTTCAGGCGGCGTCACATCAGAACACCCTCATCTCGGCAGATCTTTGCCTTAAGGAACCCTACCTCGGCCCTTGATCAACTGTACTCTGTGTTATGGTCAACTCAGAGCCCTACATGGATCAGTGTTTCCTACCGCCTCTCTCCCGTGCGTTGCTCATGTCAGGGAGTATAGTCCACCGAGTGAACAGTAAGCAGTCTTCCCAAAGCATCAGATATGAAAAGGAGGAGACGCGGGGTTGGGTGTGGGACCCCATTCCGTGCCTCAGTGCAGACAAGCTAGAGGTCAATGCATCCCTCCAGAGACTGGGAGAAAAACAGGAGGTTATGAGCACGAGGTTCCCTCTGCAGGCCTTGAAGCAGGGACCTGGAATCAAACTGCTGACACCGTGGATCGTGGTTGGTTTGACAGGGAACTCACGAGGAAGATGAGGACGTGAAATAATGAAAATCATAAGAACAGCAGCGAACACTTCTACTGAGCCAAGGACTGCACCCTGAATGTAAACTCTGTGCTGGAACATATCTTAACTCACATGACCCTGAAAGCATCCCGACGTAGTCAATGTTGTTCTTTGCACCATTTGCTAGATGAAGAGACTGGGTACAGTGGCTAGAAAACTCAGCCAGGTTACAAAGCGGATAAATGGCCGAGCCCAAGCTCAGTGCTCCTCTGTGATGCTCTTGGACTACAACTCCAAGTGAAGTCTCTAACGACTATCTCCGCTCGCACTGCCAACACCATCGTCCTCCGTGGAGTGGATGGAGGCAGGCGTGGGCAGGGCAGGGAGCCGGGTGTGGCAGGCCGCCAGATCTAAGGTCTGGCACACAGGTTGCCAGGTGGCTCCCTCCTCTGAGGGGGCCCAGCACACGCCCCAGGGGACTTGGCGGCAGGCCCCAGGGCCCTTTCCCCCGGATCTTGTCCACTTGAAAGGGGCCTGGCCCAGGTGGCCGGTTGGGCTGGTTGGCCAGCCTCCTTTGGACAAAGCAGGCGAGCCCAGCCAGCCTTCCAGTCGCCCCCGGCGTGGCACCAGCGCCCTCAGGCCGAGGGCCTCACGCGTGCCCTCCAACGCGGATTTCTCCTCAGAGCCGTGGCCTGGGCACTAGGAAGGCCAGGCCCTCCCGACTCCAGAGATGATGCTGGGACCCGTCGCCGGAAGGGCCTGCCCGTGTGGCAGCGGCTCCCCAAGCCGGCGGCCTGCTGGGGCCTCACTCACTGCTTGGCCATAAGCCTGTCTCGGCCCTTCGGATTCCACAGAGCCTTTCCTCCACCTGGCTGGAGTCGACAAGTGCGGGCGTGGGGTGAGGCCGTGGTTTTGCCTTTCCAGGAAGAAATGAGGCCCGGGCAAAAGCAGCTGGCCGAGGCAGAGCCTTGACCTGGCACCCCAGTCGGCCTTTGGCCACCAGGTCCAGACCACCGCTTCCAAAGAAGGGAAGCGGCCGGCCAGCTGATTGCAAGTGGGGGATGGGAGGGAGACAACAGCTGAAGCCAAGTCCAGCAGGGCGTTGGCGTTCCTTCTTCAGCTGGGACTGGCCTGGCCTGGCGGGCGGGCGGGGCCTTCACTGAGGACCCCCGAGGCCCGCCCTAGGCCCCGGCGGTGGCGGGTGGCGCATGCGCCCTTGGCCTCAGGGGTTGAACCCAAGCCCACAGGGCACTCAAAGCAGCCGGAGAAAGAAGGGGCCAGGGGAGAGGAAGGCAGGTAGGCGAGGCGGGCAGGGCTCGCCCACCTCTTCTCCTCAGGTCCCCGAGAGAGAAAGAGAGAGAGAGAGAGAGAGTGAGAGACAGACAGACAGACAGGCAGGGAAAGAGTGAGAGATCCCTGACCTCTGAGTATCTGCATCCACCACTGCTGCCAACTCACAGGCCATCCCACTTCCCCCCCTCCATCCCCATCCCGAGGCGCGGCCCCCCGGGGCCAGCCACACCACGGAGAGGCCCCTTCATGGTCACCTCCGTGCTGTCCCTTCCGGGCCTGACCCCACTGCAGGGGAACCGGTTCAGACAATCCAATCGTCTACATGTCCCTCTCCATGACAATTGTCTTCTCCAGTCTCACATGCCCAAACCGCACCCCCAACATCCTCCTTTGTCTGCAGCTGGAGATAGGAGGAGAATCTCTGCCATTGTGTTGAGAGACTCAGTTTCGCGGGTTTCTCCCCTGTACACGTGTTCTGAAGCTGGGTATTATTTTCTCCAGCGAACCTGTCTTGTGAAGGATTTGGCCAGCCATAAGAAGCTTCAGGGAAGAGGCGGAGGGGCTTCTCTCTCCGCCCCCGACAGCCCTGAGCTGGGTCAGTGCCTCAGACCTGGCCAGGGGCAGCCCATCCCCCGGCGCCCTCTCCCGGGGCATCCCAGGAAAGCTTCACAGCCAGCCCCACCCCACTCGCCACTGCCAGGACCATCGGCCTCCCTCGGGAGGACGGGGCAGGACAGGGAACCGGGTGTGGGAGGCCGCCAGATCTCAGCTCTGGCACACAGGCTGCCAGGCTGCCTGGTCCTCTGAGGGGGCCCAGCACACGCCCCAGGAAACTTGGCGGCAGGCCCCGGGGCTCTCTCCTCTGGAACTCGTCCACTTGAAAGGGGCCTGGCCCAGGTGGCTGGTTCGACCGGTTGGAAAGAAATCTTTTTCTTCTCTGAGAGACTGTTGCTTGTCATCTCCTGGACATGAGATGACAGACAATTGTTCCCATTTCCCTTTCTACTTGAAACCTGATGGATACATTGCCCACTGCCTTTAGAGACTGCAGGTCTTTCTGAAACTCTTTTCAGTGCGCTGGCTCACTTCAGCATCATTTCATTGTTCCATCCGAAATTCCTTTCAGTTGGATCTATTTTCCTTTCTAATCCTTTTGTATACCTAGATATTTAAAAGCTGCTCAAATCTGTAGTGGAGAAAAGTTGGGTTACAACTCTTTCAGACAGCATGTAAACCCACATTTTAGGGTTTCTACACAAAACGTCTCTGCCATGTTTCTAGCAGCTCTCCTTCCATATATTTTCCTCCAGGACTTCCTGTGACAAAATTGCCTTTCTAAAAGCCAGTCCTCCGTTCACTCTCTTGGCCAGTCACGTTTCCATAGAAAGAAAAAGGACTGGATTTTCCAAAGATGCAACAAGAATGATCAAGTCCCGATTCACACCTAGATATCCTGCTCCTGTTCTCCATGAATTGCAAAATTGAAGTTAATTATCTCGTTCATTTTGTCTAAATCTATTGGGTCACTTTGGCACTGAGCCCCTAAGCTGGTCCACAGCCTGCTTCAGCAGACACCAAACTCTCTCTCAAGTGCCTGCATTCGTGTGCTGAGTAGGTATTGTATTTATTTAGATCGTATTCAACAAAAGATCTTCACGGATTCACTCAAGTACTTAAGCATCTACTATGTGCCCAAAGGTCTTGAAATGTTGGGGGTCTGCAAGGAAGACAGATATGCCTAAACAGATAAATTACACTACTGAAATCATTTGAATGAAAGAGATGTGAATAAACTGCCGTGGGACTCCAGGCAAAGAACCCCCATGGGTTGACCTACAACTAAGAGATACAGCTCTGTCCTGGGGCTCTGAGGAGAAAAACAGCCACCATGGGGGGTGGACAGGCTCTGTACCATCTAAGGAAAGGAAAAGGAAGGGAGAGAAGATAAAGAGAAAACAAGAGAAACGGAAAGGTTTTCTTCTTCTGAGTGTTTCTGCCACCCACTTTTGGAGCACACTGCTTGCTGATGTCCTTTCCGGCCAGTCTTATCCTTCAGCCGGCTTCAGGAGACTTCACCAATTCGATTGTAAGGAGCTGGGCTCCTCCGTGCAGGCAATGCCAACTCCGGAGGGAGCCAGGAGGGGAGCCAAAGATTCACAGGACTCTGCAGCCCTTCTGCAGCTCACTGGTGTGGAGGGGCACCGAGGCTTCACCTTGGCCTCTGTCTCCAAGTTCACATAAAGGAGGGTCGGTTCCTTCCTCGCTAGATGAGCGTGGAGAGAAACCTCCTTCACAGAAGGGATTATGGAATAATTAAAGTCAGAGCCTTGAACAAGGCAAAGGGTTAGCACCATGAATCTGAAGTGACTGGACATGTGAATTAGTAACCAGTAGGACGAGGAGCTGAAGACAAAAAAAGAAAAAAGGCAAGAAACCAGTTCTCGATTTTCTAAGATGGAAATGCAAGTCTTTCTTCTTCCAAAAGAAAAAAGTCATTGAACCCTTTCCTTGAAAATAAAACTGAAAGGGGCCACATGTTGCAAAGAAGGGTTTTAACCGTGATGTCACTACACAATCATGTGTAGCCATCAGTTGTTAAGTGCACTGCAAATAGTTCACACCTTAACAATTATGTTACCAAAGTTCGCAGTTGAGAAATATAGACACACACACATATACATATATATACATGTAAGAAAAGAGTAGAGTGTGTGCCAATTGCTCACTGTACTATTGACAATATCACTCTTACAACTGAAAGCATGACTAGGAGAGAGAAGGTGGTGTGACCCTAGATTGCTAGAGTCACAGCAAGAAAAGTTAAGAAAGTGCCATCAGGTCATTTGGACAAAAGAATGCTATATGGCTGTTGGGTTTATAAGAGATCCATTGGAGAAAAACAAGTCACTACATTAAATTATTTTCTACTTACCTGCATCACCCTCTCCAAGAACACATATTCTAAAATGAGACAAGTTATTACATTAAAAATGACCGGCTCTGGCATTTGGAAAACTACACCAAATAATGAAGTAAAAACTGGGTTACAAACATCCTGGTATCAACTCCAACTACCGTCTTTTACCAAACTAAAACTCTAATGATCACTAATTCACTTGCAATCTAGTGCTCCTCCCATATACAAAATCAACAACTTCCAATGTGTCATAACTTTTTTAAAATTTCCCTAACATTTTAGAGGATAATGTAAATATGTCTCCTGGAAAAGTTGAGAAAGATGGAGACACTAGGAAAGGAAAAGACGAAAATACTCCCCTAATCAATGATGTAAAACACAAGGCATGAACAACTGTTAAAAGAATTCTCTATGACATTGATCAAGTCTACTATCTCTACGCCTGGCTCTTTCCTATCAGTCATTTGATACATAAACAAATAGAATAGTGTATTTCATGGGATCAATTCTTTTAGTGGCGTGCTTTCCCTTTGACCACTACATATGCTTTTATGTGTTTGCTTTATTTTCAGGCGGCGTCACATCAGAACACCCTCATCTCGGCAGATCTTTGCCTTAAGGAACCCTACCTCGGCCCTTGATCAACTGTACTCTGTGTTATGGTCAACTCAGAGCCCTACATGGATCAGTGTTTCCTACCGCCTCTCTCCCGTGCGTTGCTCATGTCAGGGAGTATAGTCCACCGAGTGAACAGTAAGCAGTCTTCCCAAAGCATCAGATATGAAAAGGAGGAGACGCGGGGTTGGGTGTGGGACCCCATTCCGTGCCTCAGTGCAGACAAGCTAGAGGTCAATGCATCCCTCCAGAGACTGGGAGAAAAACAGGAGGTTATGAGCACGAGGTTCCCTCTGCAGGCCTTGAAGCAGGGACCTGGAATCAAACTGCTGACACCGTGGATCGTGGTTGGTTTGACAGGGAACTCACGAGGAAGATGAGGACGTGAAATAATGAAAATCATAAGAACAGCAGCGAACACTTCTACTGAGCCAAGGACTGCACCCTGAATGTAAACTCTGTGCTGGAACATATCTTAACTCACATGACCCTGAAAGCATCCCGACGTAGTCAATGTTGTTCTTTGCACCATTTGCTAGATGAAGAGACTGGGTACAGTGGCTAGAAAACTCAGCCAGGTTACAAAGCGGATAAATGGCCGAGCCCAAGCTCAGTGCTCCTCTGTGATGCTCTTGGACTACAACTCCAAGTGAAGTCTCTAACGACTATCTCCGCTCGCACTGCCAACACCATCGTCCTCCGTGGAGTGGATGGAGGCAGGCGTGGGCAGGGCAGGGAGCCGGGTGTGGCAGGCCGCCAGATCTAAGGTCTGGCACACAGGTTGCCAGGTGGCTCCCTCCTCTGAGGGGGCCCAGCACACGCCCCAGGGGACTTGGCGGCAGGCCCCAGGGCCCTTTCCCCCGGATCTTGTCCACTTGAAAGGGGCCTGGCCCAGGTGGCCGGTTGGGCTGGTTGGCCAGCCTCCTTTGGACAAAGCAGGCGAGCCCAGCCAGCCTTCCAGTCGCCCCCGGCGTGGCACCAGCGCCCTCAGGCCGAGGGCCTCACGCGTGCCCTCCAACGCGGATTTCTCCTCAGAGCCGTGGCCTGGGCACTAGGAAGGCCAGGCCCTCCCGACTCCAGAGATGATGCTGGGACCCGTCGCCGGAAGGGCCTGCCCGTGTGGCAGCGGCTCCCCAAGCCGGCGGCCTGCTGGGGCCTCACTCACTGCTTGGCCATAAGCCTGTCTCGGCCCTTCGGATTCCACAGAGCCTTTCCTCCACCTGGCTGGAGTCGACAAGTGCGGGCGTGGGGTGAGGCCGTGGTTTTGCCTTTCCAGGAAGAAATGAGGCCCGGGCAAAAGCAGCTGGCCGAGGCAGAGCCTTGACCTGGCACCCCAGTCGGCCTTTGGCCACCAGGTCCAGACCACCGCTTCCAAAGAAGGGAAGCGGCCGGCCAGCTGATTGCAAGTGGGGGATGGGAGGGAGACAACAGCTGAAGCCAAGTCCAGCAGGGCGTTGGCGTTCCTTCTTCAGCTGGGACTGGCCTGGCCTGGCGGGCGGGCGGGGCCTTCACTGAGGACCCCCGAGGCCCGCCCTAGGCCCCGGCGGTGGCGGGTGGCGCATGCGCCCTTGGCCTCAGGGGTTGAACCCAAGCCCACAGGGCACTCAAAGCAGCCGGAGAAAGAAGGGGCCAGGGGAGAGGAAGGCAGGTAGGCGAGGCGGGCAGGGCTCGCCCACCTCTTCTCCTCAGGTCCCCGAGAGAGAAAGAGGGAGAGAGAGAGAGAGAGAGTGAGAGACAGACAGACAGACAGGCAGGGAAAGAGTGAGAGATCCCTGACCTCTGAGTATCTGCATCCACCACTGCTGCCAACTCACAGGCCATCCCACTTCCCCCCCTCCATCCCCATCCCCAGGCGCGGCCCCCCGGGGCCAGCCACACCACGGAGAGGCCCCTTCATGGTCACCTCCGTGCTGTCCCTTCCGGGCCTGACCCCACTGCAGGGGAACCGGTTCAGACAATCCAATCGTCTACATGTCCCTCTCCATGACAATTGTCTTCTCCAGTCTCACATGCCCAAACCGCACCCCCAACATCCTCCTTTGTCTGCAGCTGGAGATAGGAGGAGAATCTCTGCCATTGTGTTGAGAGACTCAGTTTCGCGGGTTTCTCCCCTGTACACGTGTTCTGAAGCTGGGTATTATTTTCTCCAGCGAACCTGTCTTGTGAAGGATTTGGCCAGCCATAAGAAGCTTCAGGGAAGAGGCGGAGGGGCTTCTCTCTCCGCCCCCGACAGCCCTGAGCTGGGTCAGTGCCTCAGACCTGGCCAGGGGCAGCCCATCCCCCGGCGCCCTCTCCCGGGGCATCCCAGGAAAGCTTCACAGCCAGCCCCACCCCACTCGCCACTGCCAGGACCATCGGCCTCCCTCGGGAGGACGGGGCAGGACAGGGAACCGGGTGTGGGAGGCCGCCAGATCTCAGCTCTGGCACACAGGCTGCCAGGCTGCCTGGTCCTCTGAGGGGGCCCAGCACACGCCCCAGGAAACTTGGCGGCAGGCCCCGGGGCTCTCTCCTCTGGAACTCGTCCACTTGAAAGGGGCCTGGCCCAGGTGGCTGGTTCGACCGGTTGGAAAGAAATCTTTTTCTTCTCTGAGAGACTGTTGCTTGTCATCTCCTGGACATGAGATGACAGACAATTGTTCCCATTTCCCTTTCTACTTGAAACCTGATGGATACATTGCCCACTGCCTTTAGAGACTGCAGGTCTTTCTGAAACTCTTTTCAGTGCGCTGGCTCACTTCAGCATCATTTCATTGTTCCATCCGAAATTCCTTTCAGTTGGATCTATTTTCCTTTCTAATCCTTTTGTATACCTAGATATTTAAAAGCTGCTCAAATCTGTAGTGGAGAAAAGTTGGGTTACAACTCTTTCAGACAGCATGTAAACCCACATTTTAGGGTTTCTACACAAAACGTCTCTGCCATGTTTCTAGCAGCTCTCCTTCCATATATTTTCCTCCAGGACTTCCTGTGACAAAATTGCCTTTCTAAAAGCCAGTCCTCCGTTCACTCTCTTGGCCAGTCACGTTTCCATAGAAAGAAAAAGGACTGGATTTTCCAAAGATGCAACAAGAATGATCAAGTCCCGATTCACACCTAGATATCCTGCTCCTGTTCTCCATGAATTGCAAAATTGAAGTTAATTATCTCGTTCATTTTGTCTAAATCTATTGGGTCACTTTGGCACTGAGCCCCTAAGCTGGTCCACAGCCTGCTTCAGCAGACACCAAACTCTCTCTCAAGTGCCTGCATTCGTGTGCTGAGTAGGTATTGTATTTATTTAGATCGTATTCAACAAAAGATCTTCACGGATTCACTCAAGTACTTAAGCATCTACTATGTGCCCAAAGGTCTTGAAATGTTGGGGGTCTGCAAGGAAGACAGATATGCCTAAACAGATAAATTACACTACTGAAATCATTTGAATGAAAGAGATGTGAATAAACTGCCGTGGGACTCCAGGCAAAGAACCCCCATGGGTTGACCTACAACTAAGAGATACAGCTCTGTCCTGGGGCTCTGAGGAGAAAAACAGCCACCATGGGGGGTGGACAGGCTCTGTACCATCTAAGGAAAGGAAAAGGAAGGGAGAGAAGATAAAGAGAAAACAAGAGAAACGGAAAGGTTTTCTTCTTCTGAGTGTTTCTGCCACCCACTTTTGGAGCACACTGCTTGCTGATGTCCTTTCCGGCCAGTCTTATCCTTCAGCCGGCTTCAGGAGACTTCACCAATTCGATTGTAAGGAGCTGGGCTCCTCCGTGCAGGCAATGCCAACTCCGGAGGGAGCCAGGAGGGGAGCCAAAGATTCACAGGACTCTGCAGCCCTTCTGCAGCTCACTGGTGTGGAGGGGCACCGAGGCTTCACCTTGGCCTCTGTCTCCAAGTTCACATAAAGGAGGGTCGGTTCCTTCCTCGCTAGATGAGCGTGGAGAGAAACCTCCTTCACAGAAGGGATTATGGAATAATTAAAGTCAGAGCCTTGAACAAGGCAAAGGGTTAGCACCATGAATCTGAAGTGACTGGACATGTGAATTAGTAACCAGTAGGACGAGGAGCTGAAGACAAAAAAAGGAAAAAGGCAAGAAACCAGTTCTCGATTTTCTAAGATGGAAATGCAAGTCTTTCTTCTTCCAAAAGAAAAAAGTCATTGAACCCTTTCCTTGAAAATAAAACTGAAAGGGGCCACATGTTGCAAAGAAGGGTTTTAACCGTGATGTCACTACACAATCATGTGTAGCCATCAGTTGTTAAGTGCACTGCAAATAGTTCACACCTTAACAATTATGTTACCAAAGTTCGCAGTTGAGAAATATAGACACACACACATATACATATATATACATGTAAGAAAAGAGTAGAGTGTGTGCCAATTGCTCACTGTACTATTGACAATATCACTCTTACAACTGAAAGCATGACTAGGAGAGAGAAGGTGGTGTGACCCTAGATTGCTAGAGTCACAGCAAGAAAAGTTAAGAAAGTGCCATCAGGTCATTTGGACAAAAGAATGCTATATGGCTGTTGGGTTTATAAGAGATCCATTGGAGAAAAACAAGTCACTACATTAAATTATTTTCTACTTACCTGCATCACCCTCTCCAAGAACACATATTCTAAAATGAGACAAGTTATTACATTAAAAATGACCGGCTCTGGCATTTGGAAAACTACACCAAATAATGAAGTAAAAACTGGGTTACAAACATCCTGGTATCAAGTCCAACTACCGTCTTTTACCAAACTAAAACTCTAATGATCACTAATTCACTTGCAATCTAGTGCTCCTCCCATATACAAAATCAACAACTTCCAATGTGTCATAACTTTTTTAAAATTTCCCTAACATTTTAGAGGATAATGTAAATATGTCTCCTGGAAAAGTTGAGAAAGATGGAGACACTAGGAAAGGAAAAGACGAAAATACTCCCCTAATCAATGATGTAAAACACAAGGCATGAACAACTGTTAAAAGAATTCTCTATGACATTGATCAAGTCTACTATCTCTACGCCTGGCTCTTTCCTATCAGTCATTTGATACATAAACAAATAGAATAGTGTATTTCATGGGATCAATTCTTTTAGTGGCGTGCTTTCCCTTTGACCACTACATATGCTTTTATGTGTTTGCTTTATTTTCAGGCGGCGTCACATCAGAACACCCTCATCTCGGCAGATCTTTGCCTTAAGGAACCCTACCTCGGCCCTTGATCAACTGTACTCTGTGTTATGGTCAACTCAGAGCCCTACATGGATCAGTGTTTCCTACCGCCTCTCTCCCGTGCGTGGCTCATGTCAGGGAGTATAGTCCACCGAGTGAACAGTAAGCAGTCTTCCCAAAGCATCAGATATGAAAAGGAGGAGACGCGGGGTTGGGTGTGGGACCCCATTCCGTGCCTCAGTGCAGACAAGCTAGAGGTCAATGCATCCCTCCAGAGACTGGGAGAAAAACAGGAGGTTATGAGCACGAGGTTCCCTCTGCAGGCCTTGAAGCAGGGACCTGGAATCAAACTGCTGACACCGTGGATCGTGGTTGGTTTGACAGGGAACTCACGAGGAAGATGAGGACGTGAAATAATGAAAATCATAAGAACAGCAGCGAACACTTCTACTGAGCCAAGGACTGCACCCTGAATGTAAACTCTGTGCTGGAACATATCTTAACTCACATGACCCTGAAAGCATCCCGACGTAGTCAATGTTGTTCTTTGCACCATTTGCTAGATGAAGAGACTGGGTACAGTGGCTAGAAAACTCAGCCAGGTTACAAAGCGGATAAATGGCCGAGCCCAAGCTCAGTGCTCCTCTGTGATGCTCTTGGACTACAACTCCAAGTGAAGTCTCTAACGACTATCTCCGCTCGCACTGCCAACACCATCGTCCTCCGTGGAGTGGATGGAGGCAGGCGTGGGCAGGGCAGGGAGCCGGGTGTGGCAGGCCGCCAGATCTAAGGTCTGGCACACAGGTTGCCAGGTGGCTCCCTCCTCTGAGGGGGCCCAGCACACGCCCCAGGGGACTTGGCGGCAGGCCCCAGGGCCCTTTCCCCCGGATCTTGTCCACTTGAAAGGGGCCTGGCCCAGGTGGCCGGTTGGGCTGGTTGGCCAGCCTCCTTTGGACAAAGCAGGCGAGCCCAGCCAGCCTTCCAGTCGCCCCCGGCGTGGCACCAGCGCCCTCAGGCCGAGGGCCTCACGCGTGCCCTCCAACGCGGATTTCTCCTCAGAGCCGTGGCCTGGGCACTAGGAAGGCCAGGCCCTCCCGACTCCAGAGATGATGCTGGGACCCGTCGCCGGAAGGGCCTGCCCGTGTGGCAGCGGCTCCCCAAGCCGGCGGCCTGCTGGGGCCTCACTCACTGCTTGGCCATAAGCCTGTCTCGGCCCTTCGGATTCCACAGAGCCTTTCCTCCACCTGGCTGGAGTCGACAAGTGCGGGCGTGGGGTGAGGCCGTGGTTTTGCCTTTCCAGGAAGAAATGAAGCCCGGGCAAAAGCAGCTGGCCGAGGCAGAGCCTTGACCTGGCACCCCAGTCGGCCTTTGGCCACCAGGTCCAGACCACCGCTTCCAAAGAAGGGAAGCGGCCGGCCAGCTGATTGCAAGTGGGGGATGGGAGGGAGACAACAGCTGAAGCCAAGTCCAGCAGGGCGTTGGCGTTCCTTCTTCAGCTGGGACTGGCCTGGCCTGGCGGGCGGGCGGGGCCTTCACTGAGGACCCCCGAGGCCCGCCCTAGGCCCCGGCGGTGGCGGGTGGCGCATGCGCCCTTGGCCTCAGGGGTTGAACCCAAGCCCACAGGGCACTCAAAGCAGCCGGAGAAAGAAGGGGCCAGGGGAGAGGAAGGCAGGTAGGCGAGGCGGGCAGGGCTCGCCCACCTCTTCTCCTCAGGTCCCCGAGAGAGAAAGAGAGAGAGAGAGAGAGAGAGAGTGAGAGACAGACAGACAGACAGGCAGGGAAAGAGTGAGAGATCCCTGACCTCTGAGTATCTGCATCCACCACTGCTGCCAACTCACAGGCCATCCCACTTCCCCCCCTCCATCCCCATCCCCAGGCGCGGCCCCCCGGGGCCAGCCACACCACGGAGAGGCCCCTTCATGGTCACCTCCGTGCTGTCCCTTCCGGGCCTGACCCCACTGCAGGGGAACCGGTTCAGACAATCCAATCGTCTACATGTCCCTCTCCATGACAATTGTCTTCTCCAGTCTCACATGCCCAAACCGCACCCCCAACATCCTCCTTTGTCTGCAGCTGGAGATAGGAGGAGAATCTCTGCCATTGTGTTGAGAGACTCAGTTTCGCGGGTTTCTCCCCTGTACACGTGTTCTGAAGCTGGGTATTATTTTCTCCAGCGAACCTGTCTTGTGAAGGATTTGGCCAGCCATAAGAAGCTTCAGGGAAGAGGCGGAGGGGCTTCTCTCTCCGCCCCCGACAGCCCTGAGCTGGGTCAGTGCCTCAGACCTGGCCAGGGGCAGCCCATCCCCCGGCGCCCTCTCCCGGGGCATCCCAGGAAAGCTTCACAGCCAGCCCCACCCCACTCGCCACTGCCAGGACCATCGGCCTCCCTCGGGAGGACGGGGCAGGACAGGGAACCGGGTGTGGGAGGCCGCCAGATCTCAGCTCTGGCACACAGGCTGCCAGGCTGCCTGGTCCTCTGAGGGGGCCCAGCACACGCCCCAGGAAACTTGGCGGCAGGCCCCGGGGCTCTCTCCTCTGGAACTCGTCCACTTGAAAGGGGCCTGGCCCAGGTGGCTGGTTCGGCCGGTTGGAAAGAAATCTTTTTCTTCTCTGAGAGACTGTTGCTTGTCATCTCCTGGACATGAGATGACAGACAATTGTTCCCATTTCCCTTTCTACTTGAAACCTGATGGATACATTGCCCACTGCCTTTAGAGACTGCAGGTCTTTCTGAAACTCTTTTCAGTGCGCTGGCTCACTTCAGCATCATTTCATTGTTCCATCCGAAATTCCTTTCAGTTGGATCTATTTTCCTTTCTAATCCTTTTGTATACCTAGATATTTAAAAGCTGCTCAAATCTGTAGTGGAGAAAAGTTGGGTTACAACTCTTTCAGACAGCATGTAAACCCACATTTTAGGGTTTCTACACAAAACGTCTCTGCCATGTTTCTAGCAGCTCTCCTTCCATATATTTTCCTCCAGGACTTCCTGTGACAAAATTGCCTTTCTAAAAGCCAGTCCTCCGTTCACTCTCTTGGCCAGTCACGTTTCCATAGAAAGAAAAAGGACTGGATTTTCCAAAGATGCAACAAGAATGATCAAGTCCCGATTCACACCTAGATATCCTGCTCCTGTTCTCCATGAATTGCAAAATTGAAGTTAATTATCTCGTTCATTTTGTCTAAATCTATTGGGTCACTTTGGCACTGAGCCCCTAAGCTGGTCCACAGCCTGCTTCAGCAGACACCAAACTCTCTCTCAAGTGCCTGCATTCGTGTGCTGAGTAGGTATTGTATTTATTTAGATCGTATTCAACAAAAGATCTTCACGGATTCACTCAAGTACTTAAGCATCTACTATGTGCCCAAAGGTCTTGAAATGTTGGGGGTCTGCAAGGAAGACAGATATGCCTAAACAGATAAATTACACTACTGAAATCATTTGAATGAAAGAGATGTGAATAAACTGCCGTGGGACTCCAGGCAAAGAACCCCCATGGGTTGACCTACAACTAAGAGATACAGCTCTGTCCTGGGGCTCTGAGGAGAAAAACAGCCACCATGGGGGGTGGACAGGCTCTGTACCATCTAAGGAAAGGAAAAGGAAGGGAGAGAAGATAAAGAGAAAACAAGAGAAACGGAAAGGTTTTCTTCTTCTGAGTGTTTCTGCCACCCACTTTTGGAGCACACTGCTTGCTGATGTCCTTTCCGGCCAGTCTTATCCTTCAGCCGGCTTCAGGAGACTTCACCAATTCGATTGTAAGGAGCTGGGCTCCTCCGTGCAGGCAATGCCAACTCCGGAGGGAGCCAGGAGGGGAGCCAAAGATTCACAGGACTCTGCAGCCCTTCTGCAGCTCACTGGTGTGGAGGGGCACCGAGGCTTCACCTTGGCCTCTGTCTCCAAGTTCACATAAAGGAGGGTCGGTTCCTTCCTCGCTAGATGAGCGTGGAGAGAAACCTCCTTCACAGAAGGGATTATGGAATAATTCAAGTCAGAGCCTTGAACAAGGCAAAGGGTTAGCACCATGAATCTGAAGTGACTGGACATGTGAATTAGTAACCAGTAGGACGAGGAGCTGAAGACAAAAAAAGGAAAAAGGCAAGAAACCAGTTCTCGATTTTCTAAGATGGAAATGCAAGTCTTTCTTCTTCCAAAAGAAAAAAGTCATTGAACCCTTTCCTTGAAAATAAAACTGAAAGGGGCCACATGTTGCAAAGAAGGGTTTTAACCGTGATGTCACTACACAATCATGTGTAGCCATCAGTTGTTAAGTGCACTGCAAATAGTTCACACCTTAACAATTATGTTACCAAAGTTCGCAGTTGAGAAATATAGACACACACACATATACATATATATACATGTAAGAAAAGAGTAGAGTGTGTGCCAATTGCTCACTGTACTATTGACAATATCACTCTTACAACTGAAAGCATGACTAGGAGAGAGAAGGTGGTGTGACCCTAGATTGCTAGAGTCACAGCAAGAAAAGTTAAGAAAGTGCCATCAGGTCATTTGGACAAAAGAATGCTATATGGCTGTTGGGTTTATAAGAGATCCATTGGAGAAAAACAAGTCACTACATTAAATTATTTTCTACTTACCTGCATCACCCTCTCCAAGAACACATATTCTAAAATGAGACAAGTTATTACATTAAAAATGACCGGCTCTGGCATTTGGAAAACTACACCAAATAATGAAGTAAAAACTGGGTTACAAACATCCTGGTATCAAGTCCAACTACCGTCTTTTACCAAACTAAAACTCTAATGATCACTAATTCACTTGCAATCTAGTGCTCCTCCCATATACAAAATCAACAACTTCCAATGTGTCATAACTTTTTTAAAATTTCCCTAACATTTTAGAGGATAATGTAAATATGTCTCCTGGAAAAGTTGAGAAAGATGGAGACACTAGGAAAGGAAAAGACGAAAATACTCCCCTAATCAATGATGTAAAACACAAGGCATGAACAACTGTTAAAAGAATTCTCTATGACATTGATCAAGTCTACTATCTCTACGCCTGGCTCTTTCCTATCAGTCATTTGATACATAAACAAATAGAATAGTGTATTTCATGGGATCAATTCTTTTAGTGGCGTGCTTTCCCTTTGACCACTACATATGCTTTTATGTGTTTGCTTTATTTTCAGGCGGCGTCACATCAGAACACCCTCATCTCGGCAGATCTTTGCCTTAAGGAACCCTACCTCGGCCCTTGATCAACTGTACTCTGTGTTATGGTCAACTCAGAGCCCTACATGGATCAGTGTTTCCTACCGCCTCTCTCCCGTGCGTGGCTCATGTCAGGGAGTATAGTCCACCGAGTGAACAGTAAGCAGTCTTCCCAAAGCATCAGATATGAAAAGGAGGAGACGCGGGGTTGGGTGTGGGACCCCATTCCGTGCCTCAGTGCAGACAAGCTAGAGGTCAATGCATCCCTCCAGAGACTGGGAGAAAAACAGGAGGTTATGAGCACGAGGTTCCCTCTGCAGGCCTTGAAGCAGGGACCTGGAATCAAACTGCTGACACCGTGGATCGTGGTTGGTTTGACAGGGAACTCACGAGGAAGATAAGGACGTGAAATAATGAAAATCATAAGAACAGCAGCGAACACTTCTACTGAGCCAAGGACTGCACCCTGAATGTAAACTCTGTGCTGGAACATATCTTAACTCACATGACCCTGAAAGCATCCCGACGTAGTCAATGTTGTTCTTTGCACCATTTGCTAGATGAAGAGACTGGGTACAGTGGCTAGAAAACTCAGCCAGGTTACAAAGCGGATAAATGGCCGAGCCCAAGCTCAGTGCTCTTCTGTGATGCTCTTGGACTACAACTCCAAGTGAAGTCTCTAACGACTATCTCCGCTCGCACTGCCAACACCATCGTCCTCCGTGGAGTGGATGGAGGCAGGCGTGGGCAGGGCAGGGAGCCGGGTGTGGCAGGCCGCCAGATCTAAGGTCTGGCACACAGGTTGCCAGGTGGCTCCCTCCTCTGAGGGGGCCCAGCACACGCCCCAGGGGACTTGGCGGCAGGCCCCAGGGCCCTTTCCCCCGGATCTTGTCCACTTGAAAGGGGCCTGGCCCAGGTGGCCGGTTGGGCTGGTTGGCCAGCCTCCTTTGGACAAAGCAGGCGAGCCCAGCCAGCCTTCCAGTCGCCCCCGGCGTGGCACCAGCGCCCTCAGGCCGAGGGCCTCACGCGTGCCCTCCAACGCGGATTTCTCCTCAGAGCCGTGGCCTGGGCACTAGGAAGGCCAGGCCCTCCCGACTCCAGAGATGATGCTGGGACCCGTCGCCGGAAGGGCCTGCCCGTGTGGCAGCGGCTCCCCAAGCCGGCGGCCTGCTGGGGCCTCACTCACTGCTTGGCCATAAGCCTGTCTCGGCCCTTCGGATTCCACAGAGCCTTTCCTCCACCTGGCTGGAGTCGACAAGTGCGGGCGTGGGGTGAGGCCGTGGTTTTGCCTTTCCAGGAAGAAATGAGGCCCGGGCAAAAGCAGCTGGCCGAGGCAGAGCCTTGACCTGGCACCCCAGTCGGCCTTTGGCCACCAGGTCCAGACCACCGCTTCCAAAGAAGGGAAGCGGCCGGCCAGCTGATTGCAAGTGGGGGATGGGAGGGAGACAACAGCTGAAGCCAAGTCCAGCAGGGCGTTGGCGTTCCTTCTTCAGCTGGGACTGGCCTGGCCTGGCGGGCGGGCGGGGCCTTCACTGAGGACCCCCGAGGCCCGCCCTAGGCCCCGGCGGTGGCGGGTGGCGCATGCGCCCTTGGCCTCAGGGGTTGAACCCAAGCCCACAGGGCACTCAAAGCAGCCGGAGAAAGAAGGGGCCAGGGGAGAGGAAGGCAGGTAGGCGAGGCGGGCAGGGCTCGCCCACCTCTTCTCCTCAGGTCCCCGAGAGAGAAAGAGGGAGAGAGAGAGAGAGAGAGTGAGAGACAGACAGACAGACAGGCAGGGAAAGAGTGAGAGATCCCTGACCTCTGAGTATCTGCATCCACCACTGCTGCCAACTCACAGGCCATCCCACTTCCCCCCCTCCATCCCCATCCCCAGGCGCGGCCCCCCGGGGCCAGCCACACCACGGAGAGGCCCCTTCATGGTCACCTCCGTGCTGTCCCTTCCGGGCCTGACCCCACTGCAGGGGAACCGGTTCAGACAATCCAATCGTCTACATGTCCCTCTCCATGACAATTGTCTTCTCCAGTCTCACATGCCCAAACCGCACCCCCAACATCCTCCTTTGTCTGCAGCTGGAGATAGGAGGAGAATCTCTGCCATTGTGTTGAGAGACTCAGTTTCGCGGGTTTCTCCCCTGTACACGTGTTCTGAAGCTGGGTATTATTTTCTCCAGCGAACCTGTCTTGTGAAGGATTTGGCCAGCCATAAGAAGCTTCAGGGAAGAGGCGGAGGGGCTTCTCTCTCCGCCCCCGACAGCCCTGAGCTGGGTCAGTGCCTCAGACCTGGCCAGGGGCAGCCCATCCCCCGGCGCCCTCTCCCGGGGCATCCCAGGAAAGCTTCACAGCCAGCCCCACCCCACTCGCCACTGCCAGGACCATCGGCCTCCCTCGGGAGGACGGGGCAGGACAGGGAACCGGGTGTGGGAGGCCGCCAGATCTCAGCTCTGGCACACAGGCTGCCAGGCTGCCTGGTCCTCTGAGGGGGCCCAGCACACGCCCCAGGAAACTTGGCGGCAGGCCCCGGGGCTCTCTCCTCTGGAACTCGTCCACTTGAAAGGGGCCTGGCCCAGGTGGCTGGTTCGGCCGGTTGGAAAGAAATCTTTTTCTTCTCTGAGAGACTGTTGCTTGTCATCTCCTGGACATGAGATGACAGACAATTGTTCCCATTTCCCTTTCTACTTGAAACCTGATGGATACATTGCCCACTGCCTTTAGAGACTGCAGGTCTTTCTGAAACTCTTTTCAGTGCGCTGGCTCACTTCAGCATCATTTCATTGTTCCATCCGAAATTCCTTTCAGTTGGATCTATTTTCCTTTCTAATCCTTTTGTATACCTAGATATTTAAAAGCTGCTCAAATCTGTAGTGGAGAAAAGTTGGGTTACAACTCTTT
>NW_026691691.1:0-56157 GCF_020826845.1 Diceros bicornis minor
CTGGTCGGCCAGCCTCCTTTGGAGAAAGCAGGCAAGCCGAGCCAGGCTTGCAGTGGCCCTGGCGTGACACCTGCCACCTCAGGCAGAGGGCCTCCCGCGTGCCCTCCATGGCGGGTTTCTCCCCGGAGCCGTGGCCTGGGCACTAGGAAGGCCGGCCTCCCCGACTCCCGGGAGGAGGGGCTAGCCCAGTTGCGCCCTGGCCCCCAAACCCTCTGGTGCCATCTGCCTGTCTCGGCACTTCTGACTCCACAGAGCCTTTCCTACATCTGGGCTGCCTGCCGTGGCAAAGTGCAGGCGTGGGGTGAGGCCATGGCTTTGTCTTTCCAGGAAAAAATGAGCCCCTGGCCGAAGCAGCAGGCCCAGGCAGAGCCTTGAGCTTGAAGCCCAGTAGGTCTGTGGCCCTCAGGGCCAGAGCCATGCTTTCAAGGCAGGGAAGCGGCCTGCAAGCTGAGTGGGAGTGGGGGAGGGGAGGCAGACAGCTGAAGCCGAGTCCAGAAGGGCGGCGATGGAAGAGCTGCAGCTGGGTCAGAGCCTGGAGGGGAGGGCGGGCCTTCACTGAGGACCCCCCACCCGAGGCCAGCCCTAGGCCCCGGCGGTCGCGCATGCGCCCTTGGCCTGTGCGGTGTGTGGGGGGGTTGAACCCAAGCCCACAGGGCTCCCGGAGCGGCCAGAGAAAGAAGGGCCCATGGAGAGGTAGGCGAGGTGGGCAGGGGCGCCACCTTACTCTCCTCAGCTCCCTGAGGGAGAGAGACAGAGACAGAGACAGAGAGAGAGATCCCTGACCTCTGAGTCTCTGCCTCCACCGCTGGCTGGTGCCAACTCACGCGCCATCCCACTTCCAGCCATCACCCCCACGCCTGCCCCGGGGCCAGCCCCACCACAGAGAGGCCGGTTGGTTCCTGCTCACCTCTGTGCCGTCCCTTCCCGACCTGACCCCAGTGCAGGGGATAAGCTTCAGACAAGTCTTTCCATGTCCCTCTGCATGACAATAGACTTCCTCCCCTCTCCCATTCCACAGGCCCACCCACCCGGGACATCCACCCTTGGTCATTAGCTCAGGAGAGGATGCAAGATGAGAATCTCTGCTATTGTGTGGGGAGACTCAGTTTCCCGGGCTTCCCCCATGGACACATGTTCTTCAGCTGGGTCTGATTTTCTCCAGACAAGCTGTCTTGGGAAGGATTTGCCAGCCCTAAGAACCTGAAGGGAAAGGGCGGAGGGGGGTTCTCTCTCTGCCCCCGACAGCCCCGAGCTGGGTCGGTCCCTCAGACCTGGCCAGGGGCAGCCCATCCCCCGGCGCCCTTCCCCGGGGCATCCAAGGGCAGGCTCGGCGCCAGCCCCACCCCGCTCGCCACTGCCCGACCATCGTCCTCCCTCGGGGGGCCTGGGCAGGACAGGGACCCGGCTGTGGGAGGCCTCCAGATCTCAGGCCTGGCACACCGTTTACCAGGCTGCTTCCTCCTCTGACGGGGGCCCAGCACACGCCCCAGGAGACTTGGCAGCCGCCCCCAGGGCTCTAGCCTCTGGAACTCGTCCCCTTGGAAGGGGCCTGGCCCAGGTGCCAGGTTCGGCTGGTCGCCAGCCTCCTTTGGAGAAAGCAGGGCAAGCCGAGCCAGGCTTGCAGTGGCCCTGGCGTGACACCTGCCACCTCAGGCAGAGGGCCTCCCGCGTGCCCTCCATGGCGGGTTTCTCCCCGGAGCCGTGGCCTGGGCACTAGGAAGGCCGGGCCTCCCCGACTCCCGGGAGGAGGGGCTAGCCCAGTTGCGCCCTGGCCCCCAAACCCTCTGGTGCCATCTGCCTGTCTCGGCACTTCTGACTCCACAGAGCTTTCTACATCTGGGCTGCCTGCCGTGGCAAAGTGCAGGCGTGGGGTGAGGCCATGGCTTTGTCTTTCCAGGAAAAAATGAGCCCCTGGCCGAAGCAGCAGGCCCAGGCAGAGCCTTGAGCTTGAAGCCCAGTAGGTCTGTGGCCCTCAGGGCCAGAGCCATGCTTTCAAGGCAGGGAAGCGGCCTGCAAGCTGAGTGGGAGTGGGGGAGGGGAGGCAGACAGCTGAAGCCGAGTCCAGAAGGGCGGCGATGGAAGAGCTGCAGCTGGGTCAGAGCCTGGAGGGAGGGCGGGGCCTTCACTGAGGACCCCCCTACCCGAGGCCAGCCCTAGGCCCCGGCGGTCGCGCATGCGCCCTTGGCCTGTGGGCGGTGTGTGGGGGGGTTGAACCCAAGCCCGCAGGGCTCCCGGAGCGGCCAGAGAAAGAAGGGCCCATGGAGAGGTAGGCGAGGTGGGCAGGGGGCGCCACCTTACTCTCCTCAGCTCCCTGAGGGAGAGAGACAGAGACAGAGACAGAGAGAGAGATCCCTGACCTCTGAGTCTCTGCCTCCACCGCTGGCTGGTGCCAACTCACGCGCCATCCCACTTCCAGCCATCACCCCCACGCCTGCCCCGGGGCCAGCCCCACCACAGAGAGGCCGGTTGGTTCCTGCTCACCTCTGTGCCGTCCCTTCCCGACCTGACCCCAGTGCAGGGGATAAGCTTCAGACAAGTCTTTCCATGTCCCTCTGCATGACAATAGACTTCCTCCCCTCTCCCATTCCACAGGCCCACCCACCCGGGACATCCACCTTTGTCATTAGCTCAGGAGAGGATGCAAGATGAGAATCTCTGCTATTGTGTGGGGAGACTCAGTTTCCCGGGCTTCCCCCATGGACACATGTTCTTCAGCTGGGTCTGATTTTCTCCAGACAAGCTGTCTTGGGAAGGATTTGGCCAGCCCTAAGAACCTGAAGGGAAAGGGCGGAGGGGGGTTCTCTCTCTGCCCCCGACAGCCCCGAGCTGGGTCGGTCCCTCAGACCTGGCCAGGGGCAGCCCATCCCCCGGCGCCCTTCCCCGGGGCATCCAAGGGCAGGCTCGGCGCCAGCCCCACCCCGCTCGCCACTGCCCGACCATCGTCCTCCCTCGGGGGGCCTGGGCAGGACAGGGACCCGGCTGTGGGAGGCCTCCAGATCTCAGGCCTGGCACACCGTTTACCAGGCTGCTTCCTCCTCTGACGGGGGCCCAGCACACGCCCCAGGAGACTTGGCAGCCGCCCCCAGGGCTCTAGCCTCTGGAACTCGTCCCCTTGGAAGGGGCCTGGCCCAGGTGCCAGGTTCGGCTGGTCGGCCAGCCTCCTTTGGAGAAAGCAGGCAAGCCGAGCCAGGCTTGCAGTGGCCCTGGCGTGACACCTGCCACCTCAGGCAGAGGGCCTCCCGCGTGCCCTCCATGGCGGGTTTCTCCCCGGAGCCGTGGCCTGGGCACTAGGAAGGCCGGGCCTCCCCGACTCCCGGGAGGAGGGGCTAGCCCAGTTGCGCCCTGGCCCCCAAACCCTCTGGTGCCATCTGCCTGTCTCGGCACTTCTGACTCCACAGAGCCTTTCCTACATCTGGGCTGCCTGCCGTGGCAAAGTGCAGGCGTGGGGTGAGGCCATGGCTTTGTCTTTCCAGGAAAAAATGAGCCCCTGGCCGAAGCAGCAGGCCCAGGCAGAGCCTTGAGCTTGAAGCCAAGTAGGTCTGTGGCCCTCAGGCCAGAGCCATGCTTTCAAGGCAGGGAAGCGGCCTGCAAGCTGAGTGGGAGTGGGGGAGGGGAGGGAGACAGCTGAAGCCGAGTCCAGAAGGGCGGCGATGGAAGAGCTGCAGCTGGGTCAGAGCCTGGAGGGAGGGCGGGGCCTTCACTGAGGACCCCCCCACCCCCGAGCCCAGCCCTAGGCCCCGGCGGTCGCGCATGTGCCCTTGGCCTGTGCGGTGTGTGGGGGGTTGAACCCAAGCCCGCAGGGCTCCCGGAGCGGCCAGAGAAAGAAGGGCCCATGGAGAGGTAGGCGAGGTGGGCAGGGGGCGCCACCTTACTCTCCTCAGCTCCCTGAGGGAGAGAGACAGAGACAGAGACAGAGAGAGAGATCCCTGACCTCTGAGTCTCTGCCTCCACCGCTGGCTGGTGCCAACTCACGCGCCATCCCACTTCCAGCCATCACCACCACGCCTGCCCCGGGGCCAGCCCCACCACAGAGAGGCCGGTTGGTTCCTGCTCACCTCTGTGCCGTCCCTTCCCGACCTGACCCCAGTGCAGGGGATAAGCTTCAGACAAGTCTTTCCATGTCCCTCTGCATGACAATAGACTTCCTCCCCTCTCCCATTCCACAGGCCCACCCACCCGGGACATCCACCTTTGTCATTAGCTCAGGAGAGGATGCAAGATGAGAATCTCTGCTATTGTGTGGGGAGACTCAGTTTCCCGGGCTTCCCCCATGGACACATGTTCTTCAGCTGGGTCTGATTTTCTCCAGACAAGCTGTCTTGGGAAGGATTTGGCCAGCCCTAAGAACCTGAAGGGAAAGGGCGGAGGGGGGTTCTCTCTCTGCCCCCGACAGCCCCGAGCTGGGTCGGTCCCTCAGACCTGGCCAGGGGCAGCCCATCCCCCGGCGCCCTTCCCCGGGGCATCCAAGGGCAGGCTCGGCGCCAGCCCCACCCCGCTCGCCACTGCCCGACCATCGTCCTCCCTCGGGGGGCCTGGGCAGGACAGGGACCCGGCTGTGGGAGGCCTCCAGATCTCAGGCCTGGCACACCGTTTACCAGGCTGCTTCCTCCTCTGACGGGGGCCCAGCACACGCCCCAGGAGACTTGGCAGCCGCCCCCAGGGCTCTAGCCTCTGGAACTCGTCCCCTTGGAAGGGGCCTGGCCCCGGTGCCAGGTTCGGCTGGTCGGCCAGCCTCCTTTGGAGAAAGCAGGCAAGCCGAGCCAGGCTTGCAGTGGCCCTGGCGTGACACCTGCCACCTCAGGCAGAGGGCCTCCCGCGTGCCCTCCATGGCGGGTTTCTCCCCGGAGCCGTGGCCTGGGCACTAGGAAGGCCGGGCCTCCCCGACTCCCGGGAGGAGGGGCTAGCCCAGTTGCGCCCTGGCCCCCAAACCCTCTGGTGCCATCTGCCTGTCTCGGCACTTCTGACTCCACAGAGCCTTTCCTACATCTGGGCTGCCTGCCGTGGCAAAGTGCAGGCGTGGGGTGAGGCCATGGCTTTGTCTTTCCAGGAAAAAATGAGCCCCTGGCCGAAGCAGCAGGCCCAGGCAGAGCCTTGAGCTTGAAGCCCAGTAGGTCTGTGGCCCTCAGGGCCAGAGCCATGCTTTCAAGGCAGGGAAGCGGCCTGCAAGGTGAGTGGGAGTGGGGGAGGGGAGGGAGACAGCTGAAGCCGAGTCCAGAAGGGCGGCGATGGAAGAGCTGCAGCTGGGTCAGAGCCTGGAGGGAGGGCGGGGCCTTCACTGAGGGACCCCCCCCCCCCCCGAGGCCAGCCCTAGGCCCCGGCGGTCGCGCATGTGCCCTTGGCCTGTGCGGTGTGTGGGGGGTTGAACCCAAGCCCGCAGGGCTCCCGGAGCGGCCAGAGAAAGAAGGGCCCATGGAGAGGTAGGCGAGGTGGGCAGGGGGCGCCACCTTACTCTCCTCAGCTCCCTGAGGGAGAGAGACAGAGACAGAGACAGAGAGAGAGATCCCTGACCTCTGAGTCTCTGCCTCCACCGCTGGCTGGTGCCAACTCACGCGCCATCCCACTTCCAGCCATCACCCCCACGCCTGCCCCGGGGCCAGCCCCACCACAGAGAGGCCGGTTGGTTCCTGCTCACCTCTGTGCCGTCCCTTCCCGACCTGACCCCAGTGCAGGGGATAAGCTTCAGACAAGTCTTTCCATGTCCCTCTGCATGACAATAGACTTCCTCCCCTCTCCCATTCCACAGGCCCACCCACCCGGGACATCCACCTTTGTCATTAGCTCAGGAGAGGATGCAAGATGAGAATCTCTGCTATTGTGTGGGGAGACTCAGTTTCCCGGGCATCCCCCATGGACACATGTTCTTCAGCTGGGTCTGATTTTCTCCAGACAAGCTGTCTTGGGAAGGATTTGGCCAGCCCTAAGAACCTGAAGGGAAAGGGCGGAGGGGGATTCTCTCTCTGCCCCCGACAGCCCCGAGCTGGGTCGGTCCCTCAGACCTGGCCAGGGGCAGCCCATCCCCCGGCGCCCTTCCCCGGGACATCCAAGGGCAGGCTCGGCGCCAGCCCCACCCCGCTCGCCACTGCCCGACCATCGTCCTCCCTCGGGGGGCCTGGGCAGGACAGGGACCCGGCTGTGGGAGGCCTCCAGATCTCAGGCCTGGCACACCGTTTACCAGGCTGCTTCCTCCTCTGACGGGGGCCCAGCACACGCCCCAGGAGACTTGGCAGCCGCCCCCAGGGCTCTAGCCTCTGGAACTCGTCCCCTTGGAAGGGGCCTGGCCCAGGTGCCAGGTTCGGCTGGTCGGCCAGCCTCCTTTGGAGAAAGCAGGCAAGCCGAGCCAGGCTTGCAGTGGCCCTGGCGTGACACCTGCCACCTCAGGCAGAGGGCCTCCCGCGTGCCCTCCATGGCGGGTTTCTCCCCGGAGCCGTGGCCTGGGCACTAGGAAGGCCGGGCCTCCCCGACTCCCGGGAGGAGGGGCTAGCCCAGTTGCGCCCTGGCCCCCAAACCCTCTGGTGCCATCTGCCTGTCTCGGCACTTCTGACTCCACAGAGCCTTTCCTACATCTGGGCTGCCTGCCGTGGCAAAGTGCAGGCGTGGGGTGAGGCCATGGCTTTGTCTTTCCAGGAAAAAATGAGCCCCTGGCCGAAGCAGCAGGCCCAGGCAGAGCCTTGAGCTTGAAGCCCAGTAGGTCTGTGGCCCTCAGGGCCAGAGCCATGCTTTCAAGGCAGGGAAGCGGCCTGCAAGCTGAGTGGGAGTGGGGGAGGGGAGGCAGACAGCTGAAGCCGAGTCCAGAAGGGCGGCGATGGAAGAGCTGCAGCTGGGTCAGAGCCTGGAGGGAGGGCGGGGCCTTCACTGAGGACCCCCCCCACCCGAGGCCAGCCCTAGGCCCCGGCGGTCGCGCATGCGCCCTTGGCCTGTGCGGTGTGTGGGGGGTTGAACCCAAGCCCGCAGGGCTCCCGGAGCGGCCAGAGAAAGAAGGGCCCATGGAGAGGTAGGCGAGGTGGGCAGGGGGCGCCACCTTACTCTCCTCAGCTCCCTGAGGGAGAGAGACAGAGACAGAGACAGAGAGAGAGATCCCTGACCTCTGAGTCTCTGCCTCCACCGCTGGCTGGTGCCAACTCACGCGCCATCCCACTTCCAGCCATCACCCCCACGCCTGCCCCGGGGCCAGCCCCACCACAGAGAGGCCGGTTGGTTCCTGCTCACCTCTGTGCCGTCCCTTCCCGACCTGACCCCAGTGCAGGGGATAAGCTTCAGACAAGTCTTTCCATGTCCCTCTGCATGACAATAGACTTCCTCCCCTCTCCCATTCCACAGGCCCACCCACCCGGGACATCCACCTTTGTCATTAGCTCAGGAGAGGATGCAAGATGAGAATCTCTGCTATTGTGTGGGGAGACTCAGTTTCCCGGGCATCCCCCATGGACACATGTTCTTCAGCTGGGTCTGATTTTCTCCAGACAAGCTGTCTTGGGAAGGATTTGGCCAGCCCTAAGAACCTGAAGGGAAAGGGCGGAGGGGGGTTCTCTCTCTGCCCCCGACAGCCCCGAGCTGGGTCGGTCCCTCAGACCTGGCCAGGGGCAGCCCATCCCCCGGCGCCCTTCCCCGGGACATCCAAGGGCAGGCTCGGCGCCAGCCCCACCCCGCTCGCCACTGCCCGACCATCGTCCTCCCTCGGGGGGCCTGGGCAGGACAGGGACCCGGCTGTGGGAGGCCTCCAGATCTCAGGCCTGGCACACCGTTTACCAGGCTGCTTCCTCCTCTGACGGGGGCCCAGCACACGCCCCAGGAGACTTGGCAGCCGCCCCCAGGGCTCTAGCCTCTGGAACTCGTCCCCTTGGAAGGGGCCTGGCCCAGGTGCCAGGTTCGGCTGGTCGGCCAGCCTCCTTTGGAGAAAGCAGGCAAGCCGAGCCAGGCTTGCAGTGGCCCTGGCGTGACACCTGCCACCTCAGGCAGAGGGCCTCCCGCGTGCCCTCCATGGCGGGTTTCTCCCCGGAGCCGTGGCCTGGGCACTAGGAAGGCCGGGCCTCCCCGACTCCCGGGAGGAGGGGCTAGCCCAGTTGCGCCCTGGCCCCCAAACCCTCTGGTGCCATCTGCCTGTCTCGGCACTTCTGACTCCACAGAGCCTTTCCTACATCTGGGCTGCCTGCCGTGGCAAAGTGCAGGCGTGGGGTGAGGCCATGGCTTTGTCTTTCCAGGAAAAAATGAGCCCCTGGCCGAAGCAGCAGGCCCAGGCAGAGCCTTGAGCTTGAAGCCCAGTAGGTCTGTGGCCCTCAGGGCCAGAGCCATGCTTTCAAGGCAGGGAAGCGGCCTGCAAGCTGAGTGGGAGTGGGGGAGGGGAGGCAGACAGCTGAAGCCGAGTCCAGAAGGGCGGCGATGGAAGAGCTGCAGCTGGGTCAGAGCCTGGAGGGAGGGCGGGGCCTTCACTGAGGACCCCCCCACCCGAGGCCAGCCCTAGGCCCCGGCGGTCGCGCATGCGCCCTTGGCCTGTGCGGTGTGTGGGGGGTTGAACCCAAGCCCGCAGGGCTCCCGGAGCGGCCAGAGAAAGAAGGGCCCATGGAGAGGTAGGCGAGGTGGGCAGGGGGCGCCACCTTACTCTCCTCAGCTCCCTGAGGGAGAGAGACAGAGACAGAGACAGAGAGAGAGATCCCTGACCTCTGAGTCTCTGCCTCCACCGCTGGCTGGTGCCAACTCACGCGCCATCCCACTTCCAGCCATCACCCCCACGCCTGCCCCGGGGCCAGCCCCACCACAGAGAGGCCGGTTGGTTCCTGCTCACCTCTGTGCCGTCCCTTCCCGACCTGACCCCAGTGCAGGGGATAAGCTTCAGACAAGTCTTTCCATGTCCCTCTGCATGACAATAGACTTCCTCCCCTCTCCCATTCCACAGGCCCACCCACCCGGGACATCCACCTTTGTCATTAGCTCAGGAGAGGATGCAAGATGAGAATCTCTGCTATTGTGTGGGGAGACTCAGTTTCCCGGGCATCCCCCATGGACACATGTTCTTCAGCTGGGTCTGATTTTCTCCAGACAAGCTGTCTTGGGAAGGATTTGGCCAGCCCTAAGAACCTGAAGGGAAAGGGCGGAGGGGGATTCTCTCTCTGCCCCCGACAGCCCCGAGCTGGGTCGGTCCCTCAGACCTGGCCAGGGGCAGCCCATCCCCCGGCGCCCTTCCCCGGGACATCCAAGGGCAGGCTCGGCGCCAGCCCCACCCCGCTCGCCACTGCCCGACCATCGTCCTCCCTCGGGGGGCCTGGGCAGGACAGGGACCCGGCTGTGGGAGGCCTCCAGATCTCAGGCCTGGCACACCGTTTACCAGGCTGCTTCCTCCTCTGACGGGGGCCCAGCACACGCCCCAGGAGACTTGGCAGCCGCCCCCAGGGCTCTAGCCTCTGGAACTCGTCCCCTTGGAAGGGGCCTGGCCCAGGTGCCAGGTTCGGCTGGTCGGCCAGCCTCCTTTGGAGAAAGCAGGCAAGCCGAGCCAGGCTTGCAGTGGCCCTGGCGTGACACCTGCCACCTCAGGCAGAGGGCCTCCCGCGTGCCCTCCATGGCGGGTTTCTCCCCGGAGCCGTGGCCTGGGCACTAGGAAGGCCGGGCCTCCCCGACTCCCGGGAGGAGGGGCTAGCCCAGTTGCGCCCTGGCCCCCAAACCCTCTGGTGCCATCTGCCTGTCTCGGCACTTCTGACTCCACAGAGCCTTTCCTACATCTGGGCTGCCTGCCGTGGCAAAGTGCAGGCGTGGGGTGAGGCCATGGCTTTGTCTTTCCAGGAAAAAATGAGCCCCTGGCCGAAGCAGCAGGCCCAGGCAGAGCCTTGAGCTTGAAGCCCAGTAGGTCTGTGGCCCTCAGGGCCAGAGCCATGCTTTCAAGGCAGGGAAGCGGCCTGCAAGCTGAGTGGGAGTGGGGGAGGGGAGGGAGACAGCTGAAGCCGAGTCCAGAAGGGCGGCGATGGAAGAGCTGCAGCTGGGTCAGAGCCTGGAGGGAGGGCGGGGCCTTCACTGAGGACCCCCCCACCACCGAGCCCAGCCCTAGGCCCCGGCGGTCGCGCATGCGCCCTTGGCCTGTGCGGTGTGTGGGGGGTTGAACCCAAGCCCGCAGGGCTCCCGGAGCGGCCAGAGAAAGAAGGGCCCATGGAGAGGTAGGCGAGGTGGGCAGGGGGCGCCACCTTACTCTCCTCAGCTCCCTGAGGGAGAGAGACAGAGACAGAGAGAGAGATCCCTGACCTCTGAGTCTCTGCCTCCACCGCTGGCTGGTGCCAACTCACGCGCCATCCCACTTCCAGCCATCACCCCCACGCCTGCCCCGGGGCCAGCCCCACCACAGAGAGGCCGGTTGGTTCCTGCTCACCTCTGTGCCGTCCCTTCCCGACCTGACCCCAGTGCAGGGGATAAGCTTCAGACAAGTCTTTCCATGTCCCTCTGCATGACAATAGACTTCCTCCCCTCTCCCATTCCACAGGCCCACCCACCCGGGACATCCACCTTTGTCATTAGCTCAGGAGAGGATGCAAGATGAGAATCTCTGCTATTGTGTGGGGAGACTCAGTTTCCCGGGCTTCCCCCATGGACACATGTTCTTCAGCTGGGTCTGATTTTCTCCAGACAAGCTGTCTTGGGAAGGATTTGGCCAGCCCTAAGAACCTGAAGGGAAAGGGCGGAGGGGGGTTCTCTCTCTGCCCCCGACAGCCCCGAGCTGGGTCGGTCCCTCAGACCTGGCCAGGGGCAGCCCATCCCCCGGCGCCCTTCCCCGGGGCATCCAAGGGCAGGCTCGGCGCCAGCCCCACCCCGCTCGCCACTGCCCGACCATCGTCCTCCCTCGGGGGGCCTGGGCAGGACAGGGACCCGGCTGTGGGAGGCCTCCAGATCTCAGGCCTGGCACACCGTTTACCAGGCTGCTTCCTCCTCTGACGGGGGCCCAGCACACGCCCCAGGAGACTTGGCAGCCGCCCCCAGGGCTCTAGCCTCTGGAACTCGTCCCCTTGGAAGGGGCCTGGCCCAGGTGCCAGGTTCGGCTGGTCGGCCAGCCTCCTTTGGAGAAAGCAGGCAAGCCGAGCCAGGCTTGCAGTGGCCCTGGCGTGACACCTGCCACCTCAGGCAGAGGGCCTCCCGCGTGCCCTCCATGGCGGGTTTCTCCCCGGAGCCGTGGCCTGGGCACTAGGAAGGCCGGGCCTCCCCGACTCCCGGGAGGAGGGGCTAGCCCAGTTGCGCCCTGGCCCCCAAACCCTCTGGTGCCATCTGCCTGTCTCGGCACTTCTGACTCCACAGAGCCTTTCCTACATCTGGGCTGCCTGCCGTGGCAAAGTGCAGGCGTGGGGTGAGGCCATGGCTTTGTCTTTCCAGGAAAAAATGAGCCCCTGGCCGAAGCAGCAGGCCCAGGCAGAGCCTTGAGCTTGAAGCCCAGTAGGTCTGTGGCCCTCAGGGCCAGAGCCATGCTTTCAAGGCAGGGAAGCGGCCTGCAAGCTGAGTGGGAGTGGGGGAGGGGAGGGAGACAGCTGAAGCCCAGTCCAGAAGGGCGGCGATGGAAGAGCTGCAGCTGGGTCAGAGCCTGGAGGGAGGGCGGGGCCTTCACTGAGGACCCCCCCACCACCGAGCCCAGCCCTAGGCCCCGGCGGTCGCGCATGCGCCCTTGGCCTGTGCGGTGTGTGGGGGGTTGAACCCAAGCCCGCAGGGCTCCCGGAGCGGCCAGAGAAAGAAGGGCCCATGGAGAGGTAGGCGAGGTGGGCAGGGGGCGCCACCTTACTCTCCTCAGCTCCCTGAGGGAGAGAGACAGAGACAGAGGCAGAGAGAGAGATCCCTGACCTCTGAGTCTCTGCCTCCACCGCTGGCTGGTGCCAACTCACGCGCCATCCCACTTCCAGCCATCACCCCCACGCCTGCCCCGGGGCCAGCCCCACCACAGAGAGGCCGGTTGATTCCTGCTCACCTCTGTGCCGTCCCTTCCCGACCTGACCCCAGTGCAGGGGATAAGCTTCAGACAAGTCTTTCCATGTCCCTCTGCATGACAATAGACTTCCTCCCCTCTCCCATTCCACAGGCCCACCCACCCGGGACATCCACCTTTGTCATTAGCTCAGGAGAGGATGCAAGATGAGAATCTCTGCTATTGTGTGGGGAGACTCAGTTTCCCGGGCTTCCCCCATGGACACATGTTCTTCAGCTGGGTCTGATTTTCTCCAGACAAGCTGTCTTGGGAAGGATTTGGCCAGCCCTAAGAACCTGAAGGGAAAGGGCGGAGGGGGGTTCTCTCTCTGCCCCCGACAGCCCCGAGCTGGGTCGGTCCCTCAGACCTGGCCAGGGGCAGCCCATCCCCCGGCGCCCTTCCCCCTGGCATCCAAGGGCAGGCTCGGCGCCAGCCCCTCCCCGCTCGCCACTGCCCGACCATCGTCCTCCCTCGGGGGGCCTGGGCAGGACAGGGACCCGGCTGTGGTAGGCCTCCAGATCTCAGGCCTGGCACACCGTTTCCCAGGCTGCTTCCTCCTCTGACGGGGGCCCAGCACACGCCCCAGGAGACTTGGCAGCCGCCCCCAGGGCTCTAGCCTCTGGAACTCGTCCCCTTGGAAGGGGCCTGGCCCCGGTGCCAGGTTCGGCTGGTCGGCCAGCCTCCTTTGGAGAAAGCAGGCAAGCCGAGCCAGGCTTGCAGTGGCCCTGGCGTGACACCTGCCACCTCAGGCAGAGGGCCTCCCGCGTGCCCTCCATGGCGGGTTTCTCCCCGGAGCCGTGGCCTGGGCACTAGGAAGGCCGGGCCTCCCCGACTCCCGGGAGGAGGGGCTAGCCCAGTTGCGCCCTGGCCCCCAAACCCTCTGGTGCCATCTGCCTGTCTCGGCACTTCTGACTCCACAGAGCCTTTCCTACATCTGGGCTGCCTGCCGTGGCAAAGTGCAGGCGTGGGGTGAGGCCATGGCTTTGTCTTTCCAGGAAAAAATGAGCCCCTGGCCGAAGCAGCAGGCCCAGGCAGAGCCTTGAGCTTGAAGCCCAGTAGGTCTGTGGCCCTCAGGGCCAGAGCCATGCTTTCAAGGCAGGGAAGCGGCCTGCAAGCTGAGTGGGAGTGGGGGAGGGGAGGGAGACAGCTGAAGCCGAGTCCAGAAGGGCGGCGATGGAAGAGCTGCAGCTGGGTCAGAGCCTGGAGGGAGGGCGGGGCCTTCACTGAGGACCCCCCCCCCCGAGGCCAGCCCTAGGCCCCGGCGGTCGCGCATGTGCCCTTGGCCTGTGCGGTGTGTGGGGGGTTGAACCCAAGCCCGCAGGGCTCCCGGAGCGGCCAGAGAAAGAAGGGCCCATGGAGAGGTAGGCGAGGTGGGCAGGGGGCGCCACCTTACTCTCCTCAGCTCCCTGAGGGAGAGAGACAGAGACAGAGACAGAGAGAGAGATCCCTGACCTCTGAGTCTCTGCCTCCACCGCTGGCTGGTGCCAACTCACGCGCCATCCCACTTCCAGCCATCACCCCCACGCCTGCCCCGGGGCCAGCCCCACCACAGAGAGGCCGGTTGGTTCCTGCTCACCTCTGTGCCGTCCCTTCCCGACCTGACCCCAGTGCAGGGGATAAGCTTCAGACAAGTCTTTCCATGTCCCTCTGCATGACAATAGACTTCCTCCCCTCTCCCATTCCACAGGCCCACCCACCCGGGACATCCACCTTTGTCATTAGCTCAGGAGAGGATGCAAGATGAGAATCTCTGCTATTGTGTGGGGAGACTCAGTTTCCCGGGTTTCCCCCATGGACACATGTTCTTCAGCTGGGTCTGATTTTCTCCAGACAAGCTGTCTTGGGAAGGATTTGGCCAGCCCTAAGAACCTGAAGGGAAAGGGCGGAGGGGGGTTCTCTCTCTGCCCCCGACAGCCCCGAGCTGGGTCGGTCCCTCAGACCTGGCCAGGGGCAGCCCATCCCCCGGCGCCCTTCCCCGGGGCATCCAAGGGCAGGCTCGGCGCCAGCCCCACCCCGCTCGCCACTGCCCGACCATCGTCCTCCCTCGGGGGGCCTGGGCAGGACAGGGACCCGGCTGTGGGAGGCCTCCAGATCTCAGGCCTGGCACACCGTTTACCAGGCTGCTTCCTCCTCTGACGGGGGCCCAGCACACGCCCCAGGAGACTTGGCAGCCGCCCCCAGGGCTCTAGCCTCTGGAACTCGTCCCCTTGGAAGGGGCCTGGCCCAGGTGCCAGGTTCGGCTGGTCGGCCAGCCTCCTTTGGAGAAAGCAGGCAAGCCGAGCCAGGCTTGCAGTGGCCCTGGCGTGACACCTGCCACCTCAGGCAGAGGGCCTCCCGCGTGCCCTCCATGGCGGGTTTCTCCCCGGAGCCGTGGCCTGGGCACTAGGAAGGCCGGGCCTCCCCGACTCCCGGGAGGAGGGGCTAGCCCAGTTGCGCCCTGGCCCCCAAACCCTCTGGTGCCATCTGCCTGTCTCGGCACTTCTGACTCCACAGAGCCTTTCCTACATCTGGGCTGCCTGCCGTGGCAAAGTGCAGGCGTGGGGTGAGGCCATGGCTTTGTCTTTCCAGGAAAAAATGAGACCCTGGCCGAAGCAGCAGGCCCAGGCAGAGCCTTGAGCTTGAAGCCCAGTAGGTCTGTGGCCCTCAGGGCCAGAGCCATGCTTTCAAGGCAGGGAAGCGGCCTGCAAGCTGAGTGGGAGTGGGGGAGGGGAGGGAGACAGCTGAAGCCGAGTCCAGAAGGGCGGCGATGGAAGAGCTGCAGCTGGGTCAGAGCCTGGAGGGAGGGCGGGGCCTTCACTGAGGACCCCCCCACCCGAGGCCAGCCCTAGGCCCTGGCGGTCGCGCATGCGCCCTTGGCCTGTGCGGTGTGTGGGGGGTTGAACCCAAGCCCGCAGGGCTCCCGGAGCGGCCAGAGAAAGAAGGGCCCATGGAGAGGTAGGCGAGGTGGGCAGGGGGCGCCACCTTACTCTCCTCAGCTCCCTGAGGGAGAGAGACAGAGACAGAGACAGAGAGAGAGATCCCTGACCTCTGAGTCTCTGCCTCCACCGCTGGCTGGTGCCAACTCACGCGCCATCCCACTTCCAGCCATCACCCCCACGCCTGCCCCGGGGCCAGCCCCACCACAGAGAGGCCGGTTGGTTCCTGCTCACCTCTGTGCCGTCCCTTCCCGACCTGACCCCAGTGCAGGGGATAAGCTTCAGACAAGTCTTTCCATGTCCCTCTGCATAACAATAGACTTCCTCCCCTCTCCCATTCCACAGGCCCACCCACCCGGGACATCCACCTTTGTCATTAGCTCAGGAGAGGATGCAAGATGAGAATCTCTGCTATTGTGTGGGGAGACTCAGTTTCCCGGGCATCCCCCATGGACACATGTTCTTCAGCTGGGTCTGATTTTCTCCAGACAAGCTGTCTTGGGAAGGATTTGGCCAGCCCTAAGAACCTGAAGGGAAAGGGCGGAGGGGGGTTCTCTCTCTGCCCCCGACAGCCCCGAGCTGGGTCGGTCCCTCAGACCTGGCCAGGGGCAGCCCATCCCCCGGCGCCCTTCCCCGGGGCATCCAAGGGCAGGCTCGGCGCCAGCCCCACCCCGCTCGCCACTGCCCGACCATCGTCCTCCCTCGGGGGGCCTGGGCAGGACAGGGACCCGGCTGTGGGAGGCCTCCAGATCTCAGGCCTGGCACACCGTTTACCAGGCTGCTTCCTCCTCTGACGGGGGCCCAGCACACGCCCCAGGAGACTTGGCAGCCGCCCCCAGGGCTCTAGCCTCTGGAACTCGTCCCCTTGGAAGGGGCCTGGCCCAGGTGCCAGGTTCGGCTGGTCGGCCAGCCTCCTTTGGAGAAAGCAGGCAAGCCGAGCCAGGCTTGCAGTGGCCCTGGCGTGACACCTGCCACCTCAGGCAGAGGGCCTCCCGCGTGCCCTCCATGGCGGGTTTCTCCCCGGAGCCGTGGCCTGGGCACTAGGAAGGCCGGGCCTCCCCGACTCCCGGGAGGAGGGGCTAGCCCAGTTGCGCCCTGGCCCCCAAACCCTCTGGTGCCATCTGCCTGTCTCGGCACTTCTGACTCCACAGAGCCTTTCCTACATCTGGGCTGCCTGCCGTGGCAAAGTGCAGGCGTGGGGTGAGGCCATGGCTTTGTCTTTCCAGGAAAAAATGAGCCCCTGGCCGAAGCAGCAGGCCCAGGCAGAGCCTTGAGCTTGAAGCCCAGTAGGTCTGTGGCCCTCAGGGCCAGAGCCATGCTTTCAAGGCAGGGAAGCGGCCTGCAAGCTGAGTGGGAGTGGGGGAGGGGAGGGAGACAGCTGAAGCCGAGTCCAGAAGGGCGGCGATGGAAGAGCTGCAGCTGGGTCAGAGCCTGGAGGGAGGGCGGGGCCTTCACTGAGGACCCCCCCCCCCCGAGGCCAGCCCTAGGCCCCGGCGGTCGCGCATGTGCCCTTGGCCTGTGCGGTGTGTGGGGGGTTGAACCCAAGCCCGCAGGGCTCCCGGAGCGGCCAGAGAAAGAAGGGCCCATGGAGAGGTAGGCGAGGTGGGCAGGGGGCGCCACCTTACTCTCCTCAGCTCCCTGAGGGAGAGAGACAGAGACAGAGACAGAGAGAGAGATCCCTGACCTCTGAGTCTCTGCCTCCACCGCTGGCTGGTGCCAACTCACGCGCCATCCCACTTCCAGCCATCACCCCCACGCCTGCCCCGGGGCCAGCCCCACCACAGAGAGGCCGGTTGGTTCCTGCTCACCTCTGTGCCGTCCCTTCCCGACCTGACCCCAGTGCAGGGGATAAGCTTCAGACAAGTCTTTCCATGTCCCTCTGCATGACAATAGACTTCCTCCCCTCTCCCATTCCACAGGCCCACCCACCCGGGACATCCACCTTTGTCATTAGCTCAGGAGAGGATGCAAGATGAGAATCTCTGCTATTGTGTGGGGAGACTCAGTTTCCCGGGTTTCCCCCATGGACACATGTTCTTCAGCTGGGTCTGATTTTCTCCAGACAAGCTGTCTTGGGAAGGATTTGGCCAGCCCTAAGAACCTGAAGGGAAAGGGCGGAGGGGGGTTCTCTCTCTGCCCCCGACAGCCCCGAGCTGGGTCGGTCCCTCAGACCTGGCCAGGGGCAGCCCATCCCCCGGCGCCCTTCCCCGGGGCATCCAAGGGCAGGCTCGGCGCCAGCCCCACCCCGCTCGCCACTGCCCGACCATCGTCCTCCCTCGGGGGGCCTGGGCAGGACAGGGACCCGGCTGTGGGAGGCCTCCAGATCTCAGGCCTGGCACACCGTTTACCAGGCTGCTTCCTCCTCTGACGGGGGCCCAGCACACGCCCCAGGAGACTTGGCAGCCGCCCCCAGGGCTCTAGCCTCTGGAACTCGTCCCCTTGGAAGGGGCCTGGCCCAGGTGCCAGGTTCGGCTGGTCGGCCAGCCTCCTTTGGAGAAAGCAGGCAAGCCGAGCCAGGCTTGCAGTGGCCCTGGCGTGACACCTGCCACCTCAGGCAGAGGGCCTCCCGCGTGCCCTCCATGGCGGGTTTCTCCCCGGAGCCGTGGCCTGGGCACTAGGAAGGCCGGGCCTCCCCGACTCCCGGGAGGAGGGGCTAGCCCAGTTGCGCCCTGGCCCCCAAACCCTCTGGTGCCATCTGCCTGTCTCGGCACTTCTGACTCCACAGAGCCTTTCCTACATCTGGGCTGCCTGCCGTGGCAAAGTGCAGGCGTGGGGTGAGGCCATGGCTTTGTCTTTCCAGGAAAAAATGAGACCCTGGCCGAAGCAGCAGGCCCAGGCAGAGCCTTGAGCTTGAAGCCCAGTAGGTCTGTGGCCCTCAGGGCCAGAGCCATGCTTTCAAGGCAGGGAAGCGGCCTGCAAGCTGAGTGGGAGTGGGGGAGGGGAGGGAGACAGCTGAAGCCGAGTCCAGAAGGGCGGCGATGGAAGAGCTGCAGCTGGGTCAGAGCCTGGAGGGAGGGCGGGGCCTTCACTGAGGACCCCCCCACCCGAGGCCAGCCCTAGGCCCTGGCGGTCGCGCATGCGCCCTTGGCCTGTGCGGTGTGTGGGGGGTTGAACCCAAGCCCGCAGGGCTCCCGGAGCGGCCAGAGAAAGAAGGGCCCATGGAGAGGTAGGCGAGGTGGGCAGGGGGCGCCACCTTACTCTCCTCAGCTCCCTGAGGGAGAGAGACAGAGACAGAGACAGAGAGAGAGATCCCTGACCTCTGAGTCTCTGCCTCCACCGCTGGCTGGTGCCAACTCACGCGCCATCCCACTTCCAGCCATCACCCCCACGCCTGCCCCGGGGCCAGCCCCACCACAGAGAGGCCGGTTGGTTCCTGCTCACCTCTGTGCCGTCCCTTCCCGACCTGACCCCAGTGCAGGGGATAAGCTTCAGACAAGTCTTTCCATGTCCCTCTGCATAACAATAGACTTCCTCCCCTCTCCCATTCCACAGGCCCACCCACCCGGGACATCCACCTTTGTCATTAGCTCAGGAGAGGATGCAAGATGAGAATCTCTGCTATTGTGTGGGGAGACTCAGTTTCCCGGGCATCCCCCATGGACACATGTTCTTCAGCTGGGTCTGATTTTCTCCAGACAAGCTGTCTTGGGAAGGATTTGGCCAGCCCTAAGAACCTGAAGGGAAAGGGCGGAGGGGGGTTCTCTCTCTGCCCCCGACAGCCCCGAGCTGGGTCGGTCCCTCAGACCTGGCCAGGGGCAGCCCATCCCCCGGCGCCCTTCCCCGGGGCATCCAAGGGCAGGCTCGGCGCCAGCCCCACCCCGCTCGCCACTGCCCGACCATCGTCCTCCCTCGGGGGGCCTGGGCAGGACAGGGACCCGGCTGTGGGAGGCCTCCAGATCTCAGGCCTGGCACACCGTTTACCAGGCTGCTTCCTCCTCTGACGGGGGCCCAGCACACGCCCCAGGAGACTTGGCAGCCGCCCCCAGGGCTCTAGCCTCTGGAACTCGTCCCCTTGGAAGGGGCCTGGCCCAGGTGCCAGGTTCGGCTGGTCGGCCAGCCTCCTTTGGAGAAAGCAGGCAAGCCGAGCCAGGCTTGCAGTGGCCCTGGCGTGACACCTGCCACCTCAGGCAGAGGGCCTCCCGCGTGCCCTCCATGGCGGGTTTCTCCCCGGAGCCGTGGCCTGGGCACTAGGAAGGCCGGGCCTCCCCGACTCCCGGGAGGAGGGGCTAGCCCAGTTGCGCCCTGGCCCCCAAACCCTCTGGTGCCATCTGCCTGTCTCGGCACTTCTGACTCCACAGAGCCTTTCCTACATCTGGGCTGCCTGCCGTGGCAAAGTGCAGGCGTGGGGTGAGGCCATGGCTTTGTCTTTCCAGGAAAAAATGAGCCCCTGGCCGAAGCAGCAGGCCCAGGCAGAGCCTTGAGCTTGAAGCCCAGTAGGTCTGTGGCCCTCAGGGCCAGAGCCATGCTTTCAAGGCAGGGAAGCGGCCTGCAAGCTGAGTGGGAGTGGGGGAGGGGAGGCAGACAGCTGAAGCCGAGTCCAGAAGGGCGGCGATGGAAGAGCTGCAGCTGGGTCAGAGCCTGGAGGGAGGGCGGGGCCTTCACTGAGGACCCCCCCACCCGAGGCCAGCCCTAGGCCCCGGCGGTCGCGCATGCGCCCTTGGCCTGTGCGGTGTGTGGGGGGTTGAACCCAAGCCCGCAGGGCTCCCGGAGCGGCCAGAGAAAGAAGGGCCCATGGAGAGGTAGGCGAGGTGGGCAGGGGGCGCCACCTTACTCTCCTCAGCTCCCTGAGGGAGAGAGACAGAGACAGAGACAGAGAGAGAGATCCCTGACCTCTGAGTCTCTGCCTCCACCGCTGGCTGGTGCCAACTCACGCGCCATCCCACTTCCAGCCATCACCCCCACGCCTGCCCCGGGGCCAGCCCCACCACAGAGAGGCCGGTTGGTTCCTGCTCACCTCTGTGCCGTCCCTTCCCGACCTGACCCCAGTGCAGGGGATAAGCTTCAGACAAGTCTTTCCATGTCCCTCTGCATGACAATAGACTTCCTCCCCTCTCCCATTCCACAGGCCCACCCACCCGGGACATCCACCTTTGTCATTAGCTCAGGAGAGGATGCAAGATGAGAATCTCTGCTATTGTGTGGGGAGACTCAGTTTCCCGGGCATCCCCCATGGACACATGTTCTTCAGCTGGGTCTGATTTTCTCCAGACAAGCTGTCTTGGGAAGGATTTGGCCAGCCCTAAGAACCTGAAGGGAAAGGGCGGAGGGGGATTCTCTCTCTGCCCCCGACAGCCCCGAGCTGGGTCGGTCCCTCAGACCTGGCCAGGGGCAGCCCATCCCCCGGCGCCCTTCCCCGGGACATCCAAGGGCAGGCTCGGCGCCAGCCCCACCCCGCTCGCCACTGCCCGACCATCGTCCTCCCTCGGGGGGCCTGGGCAGGACAGGGACCCGGCTGTGGGAGGCCTCCAGATCTCAGGCCTGGCACACCGTTTACCAGGCTGCTTCCTCCTCTGACGGGGGCCCAGCACACGCCCCAGGAGACTTGGCAGCCGCCCCCAGGGCTCTAGCCTCTGGAACTCGTCCCCTTGGAAGGGGCCTGGCCCAGGTGCCAGGTTCGGCTGGTCGGCCAGCCTCCTTTGGAGAAAGCAGGCAAGCCGAGCCAGGCTTGCAGTGGCCCTGGCGTGACACCTGCCACCTCAGGCAGAGGGCCTCCCGCGTGCCCTCCATGGCGGGTTTCTCCCCGGAGCCGTGGCCTGGGCACTAGGAAGGCCGGGCCTCCCCGACTCCCGGGAGGAGGGGCTAGCCCAGTTGCGCCCTGGCCCCCAAACCCTCTGGTGCCATCTGCCTGTCTCGGCACTTCTGACTCCACAGAGCCTTTCCTACATCTGGGCTGCCTGCCGTGGCAAAGTGCAGGCGTGGGGTGAGGCCATGGCTTTGTCTTTCCAGGAAAAAATGAGCCCCTGGCCGAAGCAGCAGGCCCAGGCAGAGCCTTGAGCTTGAAGCCCAGTAGGTCTGTGGCCCTCAGGGCCAGAGCCATGCTTTCAAGGCAGGGAAGCGGCCTGCAAGCTGAGTGGGAGTGGGGGAGGGGAGGGAGACAGCTGAAGCCGAGTCCAGAAGGGCGGCGATGGAAGAGCTGCAGCTGGGTCAGAGCCTGGAGGGAGGGCGGGGCCTTCACTGAGGACCCCCCCACCACCGAGCCCAGCCCTAGGCCCCGGCGGTCGCGCATGCGCCCTTGGCCTGTGCGGTGTGTGGGGGGTTGAACCCAAGCCCGCAGGGCTCCCGGAGCGGCCAGAGAAAGAAGGGCCCATGGAGAGGTAGGCGAGGTGGGCAGGGGGCGCCACCTTACTCTCCTCAGCTCCCTGAGGGAGAGAGACAGAGACAGAGAGAGAGATCCCTGACCTCTGAGTCTCTGCCTCCACCGCTGGCTGGTGCCAACTCACGCGCCATCCCACTTCCAGCCATCACCCCCACGCCTGCCCCGGGGCCAGCCCCACCACAGAGAGGCCGGTTGGTTCCTGCTCACCTCTGTGCCGTCCCTTCCCGACCTGACCCCAGTGCAGGGGATAAGCTTCAGACAAGTCTTTCCATGTCCCTCTGCATGACAATAGACTTCCTCCCCTCTCCCATTCCACAGGCCCACCCACCCGGGACATCCACCTTTGTCATTAGCTCAGGAGAGGATGCAAGATGAGAATCTCTGCTATTGTGTGGGGAGACTCAGTTTCCCGGGCTTCCCCCATGGACACATGTTCTTCAGCTGGGTCTGATTTTCTCCAGACAAGCTGTCTTGGGAAGGATTTGGCCAGCCCTAAGAACCTGAAGGGAAAGGGCGGAGGGGGGTTCTCTCTCTGCCCCCGACAGCCCCGAGCTGGGCGGTCCCTCAGACCTGGCCAGGGGCAGCCCATCCCCCGGCGCCCTTCCCCGGGGCATCCAAGGGCAGGCTCGGCGCCAGCCCCACCCCGCTCGCCACTGCCCGACCATCGTCCTCCCTCGGGGGGCCTGGGCAGGACAGGGACCCGGCTGTGGGAGGCCTCCAGATCTCAGGCCTGGCACACCGTTTACCAGGCTGCTTCCTCCTCTGACGGGGGCCCAGCACACGCCCCAGGAGACTTGGCAGCCGCCCCCAGGGCTCTAGCCTCTGGAACTCGTCCCCTTGGAAGGGGCCTGGCCCAGGTGCCAGGTTCGGCTGGTCGGCCAGCCTCCTTTGGAGAAAGCAGGCAAGCCGAGCCAGGCTTGCAGTGGCCCTGGCGTGACACCTGCCACCTCAGGCAGAGGGCCTCCCGCGTGCCCTCCATGGCGGGTTTCTCCCCGGAGCCGTGGCCTGGGCACTAGGAAGGCCGGGCCTCCCCGACTCCCGGGAGGAGGGGCTAGCCCAGTTGCGCCCTGGCCCCCAAACCCTCTGGTGCCATCTGCCTGTCTCGGCACTTCTGACTCCACAGAGCCTTTCCTACATCTGGGCTGCCTGCCGTGGCAAAGTGCAGGCGTGGGGTGAGGCCATGGCTTTGTCTTTCCAGGAAAAAATGAGCCCCTGGCCGAAGCAGCAGGCCCAGGCAGAGCCTTGAGCTTGAAGCCCAGTAGGTCTGTGGCCCTCAGGGCCAGAGCCATGCTTTCAAGGCAGGGAAGCGGCCTGCAAGCTGAGTGGGAGTGGGGGAGGGGAGGGAGACAGCTGAAGCCGAGTCCAGAAGGGCGGCGATGGAAGAGCTGCAGCTGGGTCAGAGCCTGGAGGGAGGGCGGGGCCTTCACTGAGGACCCCCCCCCCCCCCGAGGCCAGCCCTAGGCCCCGGCGGTCGCGCATGTGCCCTTGGCCTGTGCGGTGTGTGGGGGGTTGAACCCAAGCCCGCAGGGCTCCCGGAGCGGCCAGAGAAAGAAGGGCCCATGGAGAGGTAGGCGAGGTGGGCAGGGGGCGCCACCTTACTCTCCTCAGCTCCCTGAGGGAGAGAGACAGAGACAGAGACAGAGAGAGAGATCCCTGACCTCTGAGTCTCTGCCTCCACCGCTGGCTGGTGCCAACTCACGCGCCATCCCACTTCCAGCCATCACCCCCACGCCTGCCCCGGGGCCAGCCCCACCACAGAGAGGCCGGTTGGTTCCTGCTCACCTCTGTGCCGTCCCTTCCCGACCTGACCCCAGTGCAGGGGATAAGCTTCAGACAAGTCTTTCCATGTCCCTCTGCATGACAATAGACTTCCTCCCCTCTCCCATTCCACAGGCCCACCCACCCGGGACATCCACCTTTGTCATTAGCTCAGGAGAGGATGCAAGATGAGAATCTCTGCTATTGTGTGGGGAGACTCAGTTTCCCGGGCATCCCCCATGGACACATGTTCTTCAGCTGGGTCTGATTTTCTCCAGACAAGCTGTCTTGGGAAGGATTTGGCCAGCCCTAAGAACCTGAAGGGAAAGGGCGGAGGGGGGTTCTCTCTCTGCCCCCGACAGCCCCGAGCTGGGTCGGTCCCTCAGACCTGGCCAGGGGCAGCCCATCCCCCGGCGCCCTTCCCCGGGGCATCCAAGGGCAGGCTCGGCGCCAGCCCCACCCCGCTCGCCACTGCCCGACCATCGTCCTCCCTCGGGGGGCCTGGGCAGGACAGGGACCCGGCTGTGGGAGGCCTCCAGATCTCAGGCCTGGCACACCGTTTACCAGGCTGCTTCCTCCTCTGACGGGGGCCCAGCACACGCCCCAGGAGACTTGGCAGCCGCCCCCAGGGCTCTAGCCTCTGGAACTCGTCCCCTTGGAAGGGGCCTGGCCCAGGTGCCAGGTTCGGCTGGTCGGCCAGCCTCCTTTGGAGAAAGCAGGCAAGCCGAGCCAGGCTTGCAGTGGCCCTGGCGTGACACCTGCCACCTCAGGCAGAGGGCCTCCCGCGTGCCCTCCATGGCGGGTTTCTCCCCGGAGCCGTGGCCTGGGCACTAGGAAGGCCGGGCCTCCCCGACTCCCGGGAGGAGGGGCTAGCCCAGTTGCGCCCTGGCCCCCAAACCCTCTGGTGCCATCTGCCTGTCTCGGCACTTCTGACTCCACAGAGCCTTTCCTACATCTGGGCTGCCTGCCGTGGCAAAGTGCAGGCGTGGGGTGAGGCCATGGCTTTGTCTTTCCAGGAAAAAATGAGACCCTGGCCGAAGCAGCAGGCCCAGGCAGAGCCTTGAGCTTGAAGCCCAGTAGGTCTGTGGCCCTCAGGGCCAGAGCCATGCTTTCAAGGCAGGGAAGCGGCCTGCAAGCTGAGTGGGAGTGGGGGAGGGGAGGCAGACAGCTGAAGCCGAGTCCAGAAGGGCGGCGATGGAAGAGCTGCAGCTGGGTCAGAGCCTGGAGGGAGGGCGGGGCCTTCACTGAGGACCCCCCCACCCGAGGCCAGCCCTAGGCCCCGGCGGTCGCGCATGCGCCCTTGGCCTGTGCGGTGTGTGGGGGGTTGAACCCAAGCCCGCAGGGCTCCCGGAGCGGCCAGAGAAAGAAGGGCCCATGGAGAGGTAGGCGAGGTGGGCAGGGGGCGCCACCTTACTCTCCTCAGCTCCCTGAGGGAGAGAGACAGAGACAGAGACAGAGAGAGAGATCCCTGACCTCTGAGTCTCTGCCTCCACCGCTGGCTGGTGCCAACTCACGCGCCATCCCACTTCCAGCCATCACCCCCACGCCTGCCCCGGGGCCAGCCCCACCACAGAGAGGCCGGTTGGTTCCTGCTCACCTCTGTGCCGTCCCTTCCCGACCTGACCCCAGTGCAGGGGATAAGCTTCAGACAAGTCTTTCCATGTCCCTCTGCATGACAATAGACTTCCTCCCCTCTCCCATTCCACAGGCCCACCCACCCGGGACATCCACCTTTGTCATTAGCTCAGGAGAGGATGCAAGATGAGAATCTCTGCTATTGTGTGGGGAGACTCAGTTTCCCGGGCATCCCCCATGGACACATGTTCTTCAGCTGGGTCTGATTTTCTCCAGACAAGCTGTCTTGGGAAGGATTTGGCCAGCCCTAAGAACCTGAAGGGAAAGGGCGGAGGGGGATTCTCTCTCTGCCCCCGACAGCCCCGAGCTGGGTCGGTCCCTCAGACCTGGCCAGGGGCAGCCCATCCCCCGGCGCCCTTCCCCGGGACATCCAAGGGCAGGCTCGGCGCCAGCCCCACCCCGCTCGCCACTGCCCGACCATCGTCCTCCCTCGGGGGGCCTGGGCAGGACAGGGACCCGGCTGTGGGAGGCCTCCAGATCTCAGGCCTGGCACACCGTTTACCAGGCTGCTTCCTCCTCTGACGGGGGCCCAGCACACGCCCCAGGAGACTTGGCAGCCGCCCCCAGGGCTCTAGCCTCTGGAACTCGTCCCCTTGGAAGGGGCCTGGCCCAGGTGCCAGGTTCGGCTGGTCGGCCAGCCTCCTTTGGAGAAAGCAGGCAAGCCGAGCCAGGCTTGCAGTGGCCCTGGCGTGACACCTGCCACCTCAGGCAGAGGGCCTCCCGCGTGCCCTCCATGGCGGGTTTCTCCCCGGAGCCGTGGCCTGGGCACTAGGAAGGCCGGGCCTCCCCGACTCCCGGGAGGAGGGGCTAGCCCAGTTGCGCCCTGGCCCCCAAACCCTCTGGTGCCATCTGCCTGTCTCGGCACTTCTGACTCCACAGAGCCTTTCCTACATCTGGGCTGCCTGCCGTGGCAAAGTGCAGGCGTGGGGTGAGGCCATGGCTTTGTCTTTCCAGGAAAAAATGAGCCCCTGGCCGAAGCAGCAGGCCCAGGCAGAGCCTTGAGCTTGAAGCCCAGTAGGTCTGTGGCCCTCAGGGCCAGAGCCATGCTTTCAAGGCAGGGAAGCGGCCTGCAAGCTGAGTGGGAGTGGGGGAGGGGAGGGAGACAGCTGAAGCCGAGTCCAGAAGGGCGGCGATGGAAGAGCTGCAGCTGGGTCAGAGCCTGGAGGGAGGGCGGGGCCTTCACTGAGGACCCCCCCACCACCGAGCCCAGCCCTAGGCCCCGGCGGTCGCGCATGCGCCCTTGGCCTGTGCGGTGTGTGGGGGGTTGAACCCAAGCCCGCAGGGCTCCCGGAGCGGCCAGAGAAAGAAGGGCCCATGGAGAGGTAGGCGAGGTGGGCAGGGGGCGCCACCTTACTCTCCTCAGCTCCCTGAGGGAGAGAGACAGAGACAGAGAGAGAGATCCCTGACCTCTGAGTCTCTGCCTCCACCGCTGGCTGGTGCCAACTCACGCGCCATCCCACTTCCAGCCATCACCCCCACGCCTGCCCCGGGGCCAGCCCCACCACAGAGAGGCCGGTTGGTTCCTGCTCACCTCTGTGCCGTCCCTTCCCGACCTGACCCCAGTGCAGGGGATAAGCTTCAGACAAGTCTTTCCATGTCCCTCTGCATGACAATAGACTTCCTCCCCTCTCCCATTCCACAGGCCCACCCACCCGGGACATCCACCTTTGTCATTAGCTCAGGAGAGGATGCAAGATGAGAATCTCTGCTATTGTGTGGGGAGACTCAGTTTCCCGGGCTTCCCCCATGGACACATGTTCTTCAGCTGGGTCTGATTTTCTCCAGACAAGCTGTCTTGGGAAGGATTTGGCCAGCCCTAAGAACCTGAAGGGAAAGGGCGGAGGGGGGTTCTCTCTCTGCCCCCGACAGCCCCGAGCTGGGTCGGTCCCTCAGACCTGGCCAGGGGCAGCCCATCCCCCGGCGCCCTTCCCCGGGGCATCCAAGGGCAGGCTCGGCGCCAGCCCCACCCCGCTCGCCACTGCCCGACCATCGTCCTCCCTCGGGGGGCCTGGGCAGGACAGGGACCCGGCTGTGGGAGGCCTCCAGATCTCAGGCCTGGCACACCGTTTACCAGGCTGCTTCCTCCTCTGACGGGGGCCCAGCACACGCCCCAGGAGACTTGGCAGCCGCCCCCAGGGCTCTAGCCTCTGGAACTCGTCCCCTTGGAAGGGGCCTGGCCCAGGTGCCAGGTTCGGCTGGTCGGCCAGCCTCCTTTGGAGAAAGCAGGCAAGCCGAGCCAGGCTTGCAGTGGCCCTGGCGTGACACCTGCCACCTCAGGCAGAGGGCCTCCCGCGTGCCCTCCATGGCGGGTTTCTCCCCGGAGCCGTGGCCTGGGCACTAGGAAGGCCGGGCCTCCCCGACTCCCGGGAGGAGGGGCTAGCCCAGTTGCGCCCTGGCCCCCAAACCCTCTGGTGCCATCTGCCTGTCTCGGCACTTCTGACTCCACAGAGCCTTTCCTACATCTGGGCTGCCTGCCGTGGCAAAGTGCAGGCGTGGGGTGAGGCCATGGCTTTGTCTTTCCAGGAAAAAATGAGACCCTGGCCGAAGCAGCAGGCCCAGGCAGAGCCTTGAGCTTGAAGCCCAGTAGGTCTGTGGCCCTCAGGGCCAGAGCCATGCTTTCAAGGCAGGGAAGCGGCCTGCAAGCTGAGTGGGAGTGGGGGAGGGGAGGGAGACAGCTGAAGCCGAGTCCAGAAGGGCGGCGATGGAAGAGCTGCAGCTGGGTCAGAGCCTGGAGGGAGGGCGGGGGCCTTCACTGAGGACCCCCCCACCCGAGGCCAGCCCTAGGCCCTGGCGGTCGGCATGCGCCCTTGGCCTGTGCGGTGTGTGGGGGGTTGAACCCAAGCCCGCAGGGCTCCCGGAGCGGCCAGAGAAAGAAGGGCCCATGGAGAGGTAGGCGAGGTGGGCAGGGGGCGCCACCTTACTCTCCTCAGCTCCCTGAGGGAGAGAGACAGAGACAGAGACAGAGAGAGAGATCCCTGACCTCTGAGTCTCTGCCTCCACCGCTGGCTGGTGCCAACTCACGCGCCATCCCACTTCCAGCCATCACCCCCACGCCTGCCCCGGGGCCAGCCCCACCACAGAGAGGCCGGTTGGTTCCTGCTCACCTCTGTGCCGTCCCTTCCCGACCTGACCCCAGTGCAGGGGATAAGCTTCAGACAAGTCTTTCCATGTCCCTCTGCATAACAATAGACTTCCTCCCCTCTCCCATTCCACAGGCCCACCCACCCGGGACATCCACCTTTGTCATTAGCTCAGGAGAGGATGCAAGATGAGAATCTCTGCTATTGTGTGGGGAGACTCAGTTTCCCGGGCATCCCCCATGGACACATGTTCTTCAGCTGGGTCTGATTTTCTCCAGACAAGCTGTCTTGGGAAGGATTTGGCCAGCCCTAAGAACCTGAAGGGAAAGGGCGGAGGGGGGTTCTCTCTCTGCCCCCGACAGCCCCGAGCTGGGTCGGTCCCTCAGACCTGGCCAGGGGCAGCCCATCCCCCGGCGCCCTTCCCCGGGGCATCCAAGGGCAGGCTCGGCGCCAGCCCCACCCCGCTCGCCACTGCCCGACCATCGTCCTCCCTCGGGGGGCCTGGGCAGGACAGGGACCCGGCTGTGGGAGGCCTCCAGATCTCAGGCCTGGCACACCGTTTACCAGGCTGCTTCCTCCTCTGACGGGGGCCCAGCACACGCCCCAGGAGACTTGGCAGCCGCCCCCAGGGCTCTAGCCTCTGGAACTCGTCCCCTTGGAAGGGGCCTGGCCCAGGTGCCAGGTTCGGCTGGTCGGCCAGCCTCCTTTGGAGAAAGCAGGCAAGCCGAGCCAGGCTTGCAGTGGCCCTGGCGTGACACCTGCCACCTCAGGCAGAGGGCCTCCCGCGTGCCCTCCATGGCGGGTTTCTCCCCGGAGCCGTGGCCTGGGCACTAGGAAGGCCGGGCCTCCCCGACTCCCGGGAGGAGGGGCTAGCCCAGTTGCGCCCTGGCCCCCAAACCCTCTGGTGCCATCTGCCTGTCTCGGCACTTCTGACTCCACAGAGCCTTTCCTACATCTGGGCTGCCTGCCGTGGCAAAGTGCAGGCGTGGGGTGAGGCCATGGCTTTGTCTTTCCAGGAAAAAATGAGCCCCTGGCCGAAGCAGCAGGCCCAGGCAGAGCCTTGAGCTTGAAGCCCAGTAGGTCTGTGGCCCTCAGGGCCAGAGCCATGCTTTCAAGGCAGGGAAGCGGCCTGCAAGGTGAGTGGGAGTGGGGGAGGGGAGGGAGACAGCTGAAGCCGAGTCCAGAAGGGCGGCGATGGAAGAGCTGCAGCTGGGTCAGAGCCTGGAGGGAGGGCGGGGCCTTCACTGAGGACCCCCCCACCACCGAGCCCAGCCCTAGGCCCCGGCGGTCGCGCATGCGCCCTTGGCCTGTGCGGTGTGTGGGGGGTTGAACCCAAGCCCGCAGGGCTCCCGGAGCGGCCAGAGAAAGAAGGGCCCATGGAGAGGTAGGCGAGGTGGGCAGGGGGCGCCACCTTACTCTCCTCAGCTCCCTGAGGGAGAGAGACAGAGACAGAGAGAGAGATCCCTGACCTCTGAGTCTCTGCCTCCACCGCTGGCTGGTGCCAACTCACGCGCCATCCCACTTCCAGCCATCACCCCCACGCCTGCCCCGGGGCCAGCCCCACCACAGAGAGGCCGGTTGGTTCCTGCTCACCTCTGTGCCGTCCCTTCCCGACCTGACCCCAGTGCAGGGGATAAGCTTCAGACAAGTCTTTCCATGTCCCTCTGCATGACAATAGACTTCCTCCCCTCTCCATTCCACAGGCCCACCCACCCGGGACATCCACCTTTGTCATTAGCTCAGGAGAGGATGCAAGATGAGAATCTCTGCTATTGTGTGGGGAGACTCAGTTTCCCGGGCTTCCCCCATGGACACATGTTCTTCAGCTGGGTCTGATTTTCTCCAGACAAGCTGTCTTGGGAAGGATTTGGCCAGCCCTAAGAACCTGAAGGGAAAGGGCGGAGGGGGGTTCTCTCTCTGCCCCCGACAGCCCCGAGCTGGGTCGGTCCCTCAGACCTGGCCAGGGGCAGCCCATCCCCCGGCGCCCTTCCCCGGGGCATCCAAGGGCAGGCTCGGCGCCAGCCCCACCCCGCTCGCCACTGCCCGACCATCGTCCTCCCTCGGGGGGCCTGGGCAGGACAGGGACCCGGCTGTGGGAGGCCTCCAGATCTCAGGCCTGGCACACCGTTTACCAGGCTGCTTCCTCCTCTGACGGGGGCCCAGCACACGCCCCAGGAGACTTGGCAGCCGCCCCCAGGGCTCTAGCCTCTGGAACTCGTCCCCTTGGAAGGGGCCTGGCCCAGGTGCCAGGTTCGGCTGGTCGGCCAGCCTCCTTTGGAGAAAGCAGGCAAGCCGAGCCAGGCTTGCAGTGGCCCTGGCGTGACACCTGCCACCTCAGGCAGAGGGCCTCCCGCGTGCCCTCCATGGCGGGTTTCTCCCCGGAGCCGTGGCCTGGGCACTAGGAAGGCCGGGCCTCCCCGACTCCCGGGAGGAGGGGCTAGCCCAGTTGCGCCCTGGCCCCCAAACCCTCTGGTGCCATCTGCCTGTCTCGGCACTTCTGACTCCACAGAGCCTTTCCTACATCTGGGCTGCCTGCCGTGGCAAAGTGCAGGCGTGGGGTGAGGCCATGGCTTTGTCTTTCCAGGAAAAAATGAGCCCCTGGCCGAAGCAGCAGGCCCAGGCAGAGCCTTGAGCTTGAAGCCCAGTAGGTCTGTGGCCCTCAGGGCCAGAGCCATGCTTTCAAGGCAGGGAAGCGGCCTGCAAGCTGAGTGGGAGTGGGGGAGGGGAGGGAGACAGCTGAAGCCGAGTCCAGAAGGGCGGCGATGGAAGAGCTGCAGCTGGGTCAGAGCCTGGAGGGAGGGCGGGGCCTTCACTGAGGACCCCCCCACCACCGAGCCCAGCCCTAGGCCCCGGCGGTCGCGCATGCGCCCTTGGCCTGTGCGGTGTGTGGGGGGTTGAACCCAAGCCCGCAGGGCTCCCGGAGCGGCCAGAGAAAGAAGGGCCCATGGAGAGGTAGGCGAGGTGGGCAGGGGGCGCCACCTTACTCTCCTCAGCTCCCTGAGGGAGAGAGACAGAGACAGAGAGAGAGATCCCTGACCTCTGAGTCTCTGCCTCCACCGCTGGCTGGTGCCAACTCACGCGCCATCCCACTTCCAGCCATCACCCCCACGCCTGCCCCGGGGCCAGCCCCACCACAGAGAGGCCGGTTGGTTCCTGCTCACCTCTGTGCCGTCCCTTCCCGACCTGACCCCAGTGCAGGGGATAAGCTTCAGACAAGTCTTTCCATGTCCCTCTGCATGACAATAGACTTCCTCCCCTCTCCCATTCCACAGGCCCACCCACCCGGGACATCCACCTTTGTCATTAGCTCAGGAGAGGATGCAAGATGAGAATCTCTGCTATTGTGTGGGGAGACTCAGTTTCCCGGGCTTCCCCCATGGACACATGTTCTTCAGCTGGGTCTGATTTTCTCCAGACAAGCTGTCTTGGGAAGGATTTGGCCAGCCCTAAGAACCTGAAGGGAAAGGGCGGAGGGGGGTTCTCTCTCTGCCCCCGACAGCCCCGAGCTGGGTCGGTCCCTCAGACCTGGCCAGGGGCAGCCCATCCCCCGGCGCCCTTCCCCGGGGCATCCAAGGGCAGGCTCGGCGCCAGCCCCACCCCGCTCGCCACTGCCCGACCATCGTCCTCCCTCGGGGGGCCTGGGCAGGACAGGGACCCGGCTGTGGGAGGCCTCCAGATCTCAGGCCTGGCACACCGTTTACCAGGCTGCTTCCTCCTCTGACGGGGGCCCAGCACACGCCCCAGGAGACTTGGCAGCCGCCCCCAGGGCTCTAGCCTCTGGAACTCGTCCCCTTGGAAGGGGCCTGGCCCAGGTGCCAGGTTCGGCTGGTCGGCCAGCCTCCTTTGGAGAAAGCAGGCAAGCCGAGCCAGGCTTGCAGTGGCCCTGGCGTGACACCTGCCACCTCAGGCAGAGGGCCTCCCGCGTGCCCTCCATGGCGGGTTTCTCCCCGGAGCCGTGGCCTGGGCACTAGGAAGGCCGGGCCTCCCCGACTCCCGGGAGGAGGGGCTAGCCCAGTTGCGCCCTGGCCCCCAAACCCTCTGGTGCCATCTGCCTGTCTCGGCACTTCTGACTCCACAGAGCCTTTCCTACATCTGGGCTGCCTGCCGTGGCAAAGTGCAGGCGTGGGGTGAGGCCATGGCTTTGTCTTTCCAGGAAAAAATGAGCCCCTGGCCGAAGCAGCAGGCCCAGGCAGAGCCTTGAGCTTGAAGCCCAGTAGGTCTGTGGCCCTCAGGGCCAGAGCCATGCTTTCAAGGCAGGGAAGCGGCCTGCAAGCTGAGTGGGAGTGGGGGAGGGGAGGGAGACAGCTGAAGCCGAGTCCAGAAGGGCGGCGATGGAAGAGCTGCAGCTGGGTCAGAGCCTGGAGGGAGGGCGGGGCCTTCACTGAGGACCCCCCCACCACCGAGCCCAGCCCTAGGCCCCGGCGGTCGCGCATGCGCCCTTGGCCTGTGCGGTGTGTGGGGGGTTGAACCCAAGCCCGCAGGGCTCCCGGAGCGGCCAGAGAAAGAAGGGCCCATGGAGAGGTAGGCGAGGTGGGCAGGGGGCGCCACCTTACTCTCCTCAGCTCCCTGAGGGAGAGAGACAGAGACAGAGAGAGAGATCCCTGACCTCTGAGTCTCTGCCTCCACCGCTGGCTGGTGCCAACTCACGCGCCATCCCACTTCCAGCCATCACCCCCACGCCTGCCCCGGGGCCAGCCCCACCACAGAGAGGCCGGTTGGTTCCTGCTCACCTCTGTGCCGTCCCTTCCCGACCTGACCCCAGTGCAGGGGATAAGCTTCAGACAAGTCTTTCCATGTCCCTCTGCATGACAATAGACTTCCTCCCCTCTCCCATTCCACAGGCCCACCCACCCGGGACATCCACCTTTGTCATTAGCTCAGGAGAGGATGCAAGATGAGAATCTCTGCTATTGTGTGGGGAGACTCAGTTTCCCGGGCTTCCCCCATGGACACATGTTCTTCAGCTGGGTCTGATTTTCTCCAGACAAGCTGTCTTGGGAAGGATTTGGCCAGCCCTAAGAACCTGAAGGGAAAGGGCGGAGGGGGGTTCTCTCTCTGCCCCCGACAGCCCCGAGCTGGGTCGGTCCCTCAGACCTGGCCAGGGGCAGCCCATCCCCCCGGCGCCCTTCCCCGGGGCATCCAAGGGCAGGCTCGGCGCCAGCCCCACCCCCGCTCGCCACTGCCCGACCATCGTCCTCCCTCGGGGGGCCTGGGCAGGACAGGGACCCGGCTGTGGGAGGCCTCCAGATCTCAGGCCTGGCACACCGTTTACCAGGCTGCTTCCTCCTCTGACGGGGGCCCAGCACACGCCCCAGGAGACTTGGCAGCCGCCCCCAGGGCTCTAGCCTCTGGAACTCGTCCCCTTGGAAGGGGCCTGGCCCAGGTGCCAGGTTCGGCTGGTCGGCCAGCCTCCTTTGGAGAAAGCAGGCAAGCCGAGCCAGGCTTGCAGTGGCCCTGGCGTGACACCTGCCACCTCAGGCAGAGGGCCTCCCGCGTGCCCTCCATGGCGGGTTTCTCCCCGGAGCCGTGGCCTGGGCACTAGGAAGGCCGGGCCTCCCCGACTCCCGGGAGGAGGGGCTAGCCCAGTTGCGCCCTGGCCCCCAAACCCTCTGGTGCCATCTGCCTGTCTCGGCACTTCTGACTCCACAGAGCCTTTCCTACATCTGGGCTGCCTGCCGTGGCAAAGTGCAGGCGTGGGGTGAGGCCATGGCTTTGTCTTTCCAGGAAAAAATGAGCCCCTGGCCGAAGCAGCAGGCCCAGGCAGAGCCTTGAGCTTGAAGCCCAGTAGGTCTGTGGCCCTCAGGGCCAGAGCCATGCTTTCAAGGCAGGGAAGCGGCCTGCAAGCTGAGTGGGAGTGGGGGAGGGGAGGGAGACAGCTGAAGCCGAGTCCAGAAGGGCGGCGATGGAAGAGCTGCAGCTGGGTCAGAGCCTGGAGGGAGGGCGGGGCCTTCACTGAGGACCCCCCCACCACCGAGCCCAGCCCTAGGCCCCGGCGGTCGCGCATGCGCCCTTGGCCTGTGCGGTGTGTGGGGGGTTGAACCCAAGCCCGCAGGGCTCCCGGAGCGGCCAGAGAAAGAAGGGCCCATGGAGAGGTAGGCGAGGTGGGCAGGGGGCGCCACCTTACTCTCCTCAGCTCCCTGAGGGAGAGAGACAGAGACAGAGAGAGAGATCCCTGACCTCTGAGTCTCTGCCTCCACCGCTGGCTGGTGCCAACTCACGCGCCATCCCACTTCCAGCCATCACCCCCACGCCTGCCCCGGGGCCAGCCCCACCACAGAGAGGCCGGTTGGTTCCTGCTCACCTCTGTGCCGTCCCTTCCCGACCTGACCCCAGTGCAGGGGATAAGCTTCAGACAAGTCTTTCCATGTCCCTCTGCATGACAATAGACTTCCTCCCCTCTCCCATTCCACAGGCCCACCCACCGGGACATCCACCTTTGTCATTAGCTCAGGAGAGGATGCAAGATGAGAATCTCTGCTATTGTGTGGGGAGACTCAGTTTCCCGGGCTTCCCCCATGGACACATGTTCTTCAGCTGGGTCTGATTTTCTCCAGACAAGCTGTCTTGGGAAGGATTTGGCCAGCCCTAAGAACCTGAAGGGAAAGGGCGGAGGGGGGTTCTCTCTCTGCCCCCGACAGCCCCGAGCTGGGTCGGTCCCTCAGACCTGGCCAGGGGCAGCCCATCCCCCGGCGCCCTTCCCCGGGGCATCCAAGGGCAGGCTCGGCGCCAGCCCCACCCCGCTCGCCACTGCCCGACCATCGTCCTCCCTCGGGGGGCCTGGGCAGGACAGGGACCCGGCTGTGGGAGGCCTCCAGATCTCAGGCCTGGCACACCGTTTACCAGGCTGCTTCCTCCTCTGACGGGGGCCCAGCACACGCCCCAGGAGACTTGGCAGCCGCCCCCAGGGCTCTAGCCTCTGGAACTCGTCCCCTTGGAAGGGGCCTGGCCCAGGTGCCAGGTTCGGCTGGTCGGCCAGCCTCCTTTGGAGAAAGCAGGCAAGCCGAGCCAGGCTTGCAGTGGCCCTGGCGTGACACCTGCCACCTCAGGCAGAGGGCCTCCCGCGTGCCCTCCATGGCGGGTTTCTCCCCGGAGCCGTGGCCTGGGCACTAGGAAGGCCGGGCCTCCCCGACTCCCGGGAGGAGGGGCTAGCCCAGTTGCGCCCTGGCCCCCAAACCCTCTGGTGCCATCTGCCTGTCTCGGCACTTCTGACTCCACAGAGCCTTTCCTACATCTGGGCTGCCTGCCGTGGCAAAGTGCAGGCGTGGGGTGAGGCCATGGCTTTGTCTTTTTCCAGGAAAAAATGAGCCCCAGGCCGAAGCAGCAGGCCCAGGCAGAGCCTTGAGCTTGAAGCCCAGTAGGTCTGTGGCCCTCAGGGCCAGAGCCATGCTTTCAAGGCAGGGAAGCGGCCTGCAAGCTGAGTGGGAGTGGGGGAGGGGAGGGAGACAGCTGAAGCCGAGTCCAGAAGGGCGGCGATGGAAGAGCTGCAGCTGGGTCAGAGCCTGGAGGGAGGGCGGGGCCTTCACTGAGGACCCCCCCCACCACCGAGCCCAGCCCTAGGCCCCGGCGGTCGCGCATGCGCCCTTGGCCTGTGCGGTGTGTGGGGGGTTGAACCCAAGCCCGCAGGGCTCCCGGAGCGGCCAGAGAGAAGAAGGGCCCATGGAGAGGTAGGCGAGGTGGGCAGGGGGCGCCACCTTACTCTCCTCAGCTCCTGAGGAGAGAGACAGAGACAGAGAGAGAGATTCCCTGACCTCTGAGTCTCTGCCTCCACCGCTGGCTGGTGCCAACTCACGCGCCATCCCACTTCCAGCCATCACCCCCACGCCTGCCCCGGGGCCAGCCCCACCACAGAGAGGGCCGGTTGGTTCCTGCTCACCTCTGTGCCGTCCCTTCCCGACCTGACCCCAGTGCAGGGATAAGCTTCAGACAAGTCTTTCCATGTCCCTCTGCATGACAATAGACTTCCTCCCCTCTCCCATTCCACAGGCCCACCCACCCGGGACATCCACCTTTGTCATTAGCTCAGGAGAGGATGCAAGATGAGAATCTCTGCTATTGTGTGGGGAGACTCAGTTTCCCGGGCTTCCCCCATGGACACATGTTCTTCAGCTGGGTCTGATTTTCTCCAGACAAGCTGTCTTGGGAAGGATTTGGCCAGCCCTAAGAACCTGAAGGGAAAGGGCGGAGGGGGGTTCTCTCTCTGCCCCCGACAGCCCCGAGCTGGGTCGGTCCCTCAGACCTGGCCAGGGGCAGCCCATCCCCCGGCGCCCTTCCCCGGGGCATCCAAGGGCAGGCTCGGCGCCAGCCCCACCCCCGCTCGCCACTGCCCGACCATCGTCCTCCCTCGGGGGGCCTGGGCAGGACAGGGACCCGGCTGTGGGAGGCCTCCAGATCTCAGGCCTGGCACACCGTTTACCAGGCTGCTTCCTCCTCTGACGGGGGCCCAGCACACGCCCCAGGAGACTTGGCAGCCGCCCCCAGGGCTCTAGCCTCTGGAACTCGTCCCCTTGGAAGGGGCCTGGCCCCGGTGCCAGGTTCGGCTGGTCGGCCAGCCTCCTTTGGAGAAAGCAGGCAAGCCGAGCCAGGCTTGCAGTGGCCCTGGCGTGACACCTGCCACCTCAGGCAGAGGGCCTCCCCCGTGCCCTCCATGGCGGGTTTCTCCCCGGAGCCGTGGCCTGGGCACTAGAAGGCCGGGCCTCCCCGACTCCCGGGAGGAGGGGCTAGCCCAGTTGCGCCCTGGCCCCCAAACCCTCTGGTGCCATCTGCCTGTCTCGGCACTTCTGACTCCACAGAGCCCTTTCCTACATCTGGGCTGCCTGCCGTGGCAAAGTGCAGGCGTGGGGTGAGGCCATGGCTTTGTCTTTCCAGGAAAAAATGAGCCCCTGGCCGAAGCAGCAGGCCCAGGCAGAGCCTTGAGCTTGAAGCCCAGTAGGTCTGTGGCCCTCAGGGCCAGAGCCATGCTTTCAAGGCAGGGAAGCGGCCTGCAAGCTGAGTGGGAGTGGGGGGAGGGGAGGGAGACAGCTGAAGCCGAGTCCAGAAGGGCGGCGATGGAAGAGCTGCAGCTGGGTCAGAGCCTGGAGGGAGGGCTGGGCCTTCACTGAGGACCCCCCCCCCCCCCGAGGCCAGCCCTAGGCCCCGGCGGTCGCGCATGTGCCCTTGGCCTGTGCGGTGTGTGGGGGGTTGAACCCAAGCCCGCAGGGCTCCCGGAGCGGCCAGAGAAAGAAGGGCCCATGGAGAGGTAGGCGAGGTGGGCAGGGGGCGCACCTTACTCTCCTCAGCTCCCTGAGGGAGAGAGACAGAGACAGAGAGAGAGATCCCTGACCTCTGAGTCCTCTGCCTCCACCGCTGGCTGGTGCCAACTCACGCGCCATCCCACTTCCAGCCATCACCCCCACGCCTGCCCCGGGGCCAGCCCCACCACAGAGAGGCCGGTTGGTTCCTGCTCACCTCTGTGCCGTCCCTTCCCGACCTGACCCCAGTGCAGGGGATAAGCTTCAGACAAGTCTTTCCATGTCCCTCTGCATGACAATAGACTTCCTCCCCTCTCCCATTCCACAGGCCCACCCACCCGGGACATCCACCTTTGTCATTAGCTCAGGAGAGGATGCAAGATGAGAATCTCTGCTATTGTGTGGGGAGACTCAGTTTCCCGGGCTTCCCCCATGGACACATGTTCTTCAGCTGGGTCTGATTTTCTCCAGACAAGCTGTCTTGGGAAGGATTTGGCCAGCCCTAAGAACCTGAAGGGAAAGGGCGGAGGGGGTTCTCTCTCTGCCCCCGACAGCCCCCGAGCTGGGTCGGTCCCTCAGACCTGGCCAGGGGCAGCCCATCCCCCGGCGCCCTTCCCCGGGGCATCCAAGGGCAGGCTCGGCGCCAGCCCCACCCCGCTCGCCACTGCCCGACCATCGTCCTCCCTCGGGGGGCCTGGGCAGGACAGGGACCCGGCTGTGGGAGGCCTCCAGATCTCAGGCCTGGCACACCGTTTACCAGGCTGCTTCCTCCTCTGACGGGGGCCCAGCACACGCCCCAGGAGACTTGGCAGCCGCCCCCAGGGCTCTAGCCTCTGGAACTCGTCCCCTTGGAAGGGGCCTGGCCCCGGTGCCAGGTTCGGCTGGTCGGCCAGCCTCCTTTGGAGAAAGCAGGCAAGCCGAGCCAGGCTTGCAGTGGCCCTGGCGTGACACCTGCCACCTCAGGCAGAGGGCCTCCCCCGTGCCCTCCATGGCGGGTTTCTCCCCGGAGCCGTGGCCTGGGCACTAGGAAGGCCGGGCCTCCCCGACTCCCGGGAGGAGGGGCTAGCCCAGTTGCGCCCTGGCCCCCAAACCCTCTGGTGCCATCTGCCTGTCTCGGCACTTCTGACTCCACAGAGCCTTTCCTACATCTGGGCTGCCTGCCGTGGCAAAGTGCAGGCGTGGGGTGAGGCCATGGCTTTGTCTTTCCAGGAAAAAATGAGCCCCTGGCCGAAGCAGCAGGCCCAGGCAGAGCCTTGAGCTTGAAGCCCAGTAGGTCTGTGGCCCTCAGGGCCAGAGCCATGCTTTCAAGGCAGGGAAGCGGCCTGCAAGCTGAGTGGGAGTGGGGGAGGGGAGGGAGACAGCTGAAGCCGAGTCCAGAAGGGCGGCGATGGAAGAGCTGCAGCTGGGTCAGAGCCTGGAGGGAGGGCTGGGCCTTCACTGAGGACCCCCCCCCCCCGAGGCCAGCCCTAGGCCCCGGCGGTCGCGCATGTGCCCTTGGCCTGTGCGGTGTGTGGGGGGTTGAACCCAAGCCCGCAGGGCTCCCGGAGCGGCCAGAGAAAGAAGGGCCCATGGAGAGGTAGGCGAGGTGGGCAGGGGGCGCCACCTTACTCTCCTCAGCTCCCTGAGGGAGAGAGACAGAGACAGAGAGAGAGATCCCTGACCTCTGAGTCTCTGCCTCCACCGCTGGCTGGTGCCAACTCACGCGCCATCCCACTTCCAGCCATCACCCCCACGCCTGCCCCGGGGCCAGCCCCACCACAGAGAGGCCGGTTGGTTCCTGCTCACCTCTGTGCCGTCCCTTCCCGACCTGACCCCAGTGCAGGGGATAAGCTTCAGACAAGTCTTTCCATGTCCCTCTGCATGACAATAGACTTCCTCCCCTCTCCCATTCCACAGGCCCACCCACCCGGGACATCCACCTTTGTCATTAGCTCAGGAGAGGATGCAAGATGAGAATCTCTGCTATTGTGTGGGGAGACTCAGTTTCCCGGGCTTTCCCCCATGGACACATGTTCTTCAGCTGGGTCTGATTTTCTCCAGACAAGCTGTCTTGGGAAGGATTTGGCCAGCCCTAAGAACCTGAAGGGAAAGGGCGGAGGGGGGTTCTCTCTCTGCCCCCGACAGCCCCGAGCTGGGTCGGTCCCTCAGACCTGGCCAGGGGCAGCCCATCCCCCGGCGCCCTTCCCCGGGGCATCCAAGGGCAGGCTCGGCGCCAGCCCCACCCCGCTCGCCACTGCCCGACCATCGTCCTCCCTCGGGGGGCCTGGGCAGGACAGGGACCCGGCTGTGGGAGGCCTCCAGATCTCAGGCCTGGCACACCGTTTACCAGGCTGCTTCCTCCTCTGACGGGGGCCCAGCACACGCCCCAGGAGACTTGGCAGCCGCCCCCAGGGCTCTAGCCTCTGGAACTCGTCCCCTTGGAAGGGGCCTGGCCCAGGTGCCAGGTTCGGCTGGTCGGCCAGCCTCCTTTGGAGAAAGCAGGCAAGCCGAGCCAGGCTTGCAGTGGCCCTGGCGTGACACCTGCCACCTCAGGCAGAGGGCCTCCCGCGTGCCCTCCATGGCGGGTTTCTCCCCGGAGCCGTGGCCTGGGCACTAGGAAGGCCGGGCCTCCCCGACTCCCGGGAGGAGGGGCTAGCCCAGTTGCGCCCTGGCCCCCAAACCCTCTGGTGCCATCTGCCTGTCTCGGCACTTCTGACTCCACAGAGCCTTTCCTACATCTGGGCTGCCTGCCGTGGCAAAGTGCAGGCGTGGGGTGAGGCCATGGCTTTGTCTTTTTCCAGGAAAAAATGAGCCCCAGGCCGAAGCAGCAGGCCCAGGCAGAGCCTTGAGCTTGAAGCCCAGTAGGTCTGTGGCCCTCAGGGCCAGAGCCATGCTTTCAAGGCAGGGAAGCGGCCTGCAAGCTGAGTGGGAGTGGGGGAGGGGAGGGAGACAGCTGAAGCCGAGTCCAGAAGGGCGGCGATGGAAGAGCTGCAGCTGGGTCAGAGCCTGGAGGGAGGGCGGGGCCTTCACTGAGGACCCCCCCACCACCGAGCCCAGCCCTAGGCCCCGGCGGTCGCGCATGCGCCCTTGGCCTGTGCGGTGTGTGGGGGGTTGAACCCAAGCCCGCAGGGCTCCCGGAGCGGCCAGAGAAAGAAGGGCCCATGGAGAGGTAGGCGAGGTGGGCAGGGGGCGCCACCTTACTCTCCTCAGCTCCCTGAGGGAGAGAGACAGAGACAGAGAGAGAGATCCCTGACCTCTGAGTCTCTGCCTCCACCGCTGGCTGGTGCCAACTCACGCGCCATCCCACTTCCAGCCATCACCCCCACGCCTGCCCCGGGGCCAGCCCCACCACAGAGAGGCCGGTTGGTTCCTGCTCACCTCTGTGCCGTCCCTTCCCGACCTGACCCCAGTGCAGGGGATAAGCTTCAGACAAGTCTTTCCATGTCCCTCTGCATGACAATAGACTTCCTCCCCTCTCCCATTCCACAGGCCCACCCACCCGGGACATCCACCTTTGTCATTAGCTCAGGAGAGGATGCAAGATGAGAATCTCTGCTATTGTGTGGGGAGACTCAGTTTCCCGGGCTTCCCCCATGGACACATGTTCTTCAGCTGGGTCTGATTTTCTCCAGACAAGCTGTCTTGGGAAGGATTTGGCCAGCCCTAAGAACCTGAAGGGAAAGGGCGGAGGGGGGTTCTCTCTCTGCCCCCGACAGCCCCGAGCTGGGTCGGTCCCTCAGACCTGGCCAGGGGCAGCCCATCCCCCGGCGCCCTTCCCCGGGGCATCCAAGGGCAGGCTCGGCGCCAGCCCCACCCCGCTCGCCACTGCCCGACCATCGTCCTCCCTCGGGGGGCCTGGGCAGGACAGGGACCCGGCTGTGGGAGGCCTCCAGATCTCAGGCCTGGCACACCGTTTACCAGGCTGCTTCCTCCTCTGACGGGGGCCCAGCACACGCCCCAGGAGACTTGGCAGCCGCCCCCAGGGCTCTAGCCTCTGGAACTCGTCCCCTTGGAAGGGGCCTGGCCCCGGTGCCAGGTTCGGCTGGTCGGCCAGCCTCCTTTGGAGAAAGCAGGCAAGCCGAGCCAGGGTTGCAGTGGCCCTGGCGTGACACCTGCCACCTCAGGCAGAGGGCCTCCCCCGTGCCCTCCATGGCGGGTTTCTCCCCGGAGCCGTGGCCTGGGCACTAGGAAGGCCGGGCCTCCCCGACTCCCGGGAGGAGGGGCTAGCCCAGTTGCGCCCTGGCCCCCAAACCCTCTGGTGCCATCTGCCTGTCTCGGCACTTCTGACTCCACAGAGCCTTTCCTACATCTGGGCTGCCTGCCGTGGCAAAGTGCAGGCGTGGGGTGAGGCCATGGCTTTGTCTTTCCAGGAAAAAATGAGCCCCTGGCCGAAGCAGCAGGCCCAGGCAGAGCCTTGAGCTTGAAGCCCAGTAGGTCTGTGGCCCTCAGGGCCAGAGCCATGCTTTCAAGGCAGGGAAGCGGCCTGCAAGCTGAGTGGGAGTGGGGGAGGGGAGGGAGACAGCTGAAGCCGAGTCCAGAAGGGCGGCGATGGAAGAGCTGCAGCTGGGTCAGAGCCTGGAGGGAGGGCTGGGCCTTCACTGAGGACCCCCCCCCCCGAGGCCAGCCCTAGGCCCCGGCGGTCGCGCATGTGCCCTTGGCCTGTGCGGTGTGTGGGGGGTTGAACCCAAGCCCGCAGGGCTCCCGGAGCGGCCAGAGAAAGAAGGGCCCATGGAGAGGTAGGCGAGGTGGGCAGGGGGCGCCACCTTACTCTCCTCAGCTCCCTGAGGGAGAGAGACAGAGACAGAGACAGAGAGAGAGATCCCTGACCTCTGAGTCTCTGCCTCCACCGCTGGCTGGTGCCAACTCACGCGCCATCCCACTTCCAGCCATCACCCCCACGCCTGCCCCGGGGCCAGCCCCACCACAGAGAGGCCGGTTGGTTCCTGCTCACCTCTGTGCCGTCCCTTCCCGACCTGACCCCAGTGCAGGGGATAAGCTTCAGACAAGTCTTTCCATGTCCCTCTGCATGACAATAGACTTCCTCCCCTCTCCCATTCCACAGGCCCACCCACCCGGGACATCCACCTTTGTCATTAGCTCAGGAGAGGATGCAAGATGAGAATCTCTGCTATTGTGTGGGGAGACTCAGTTTCCCGGGTTTCCCCCATGGACACATGTTCTTCAGCTGGGTCTGATTTTCTCCAGACAAGCTGTCTTGGGAAGGATTTGGCCAGCCCTAAGAACCTGAAGGGAAAGGGCGGAGGGGGGTTCTCTCTCTGCCCCCGACAGCCCCGAGCTGGGTCGGTCCCTCAGACCTGGCCAGGGGCAGCCCATCCCCCGGCGCCCTTCCCCGGGGCATCCAAGGGCAGGCTCGGCGCCAGCCCCACCCCGCTCGCCACTGCCCGACCATCGTCCTCCCTCGGGGGGCCTGGGCAGGACAGGGACCCGGCTGTGGGAGGCCTCCAGATCTCAGGCCTGGCACACCGTTTACCAGGCTGCTTCCTCCTCTGACGGGGGCCCAGCACACGCCCCAGGAGACTTGGCAGCCGCCCCCAGGGCTCTAGCCTCTGGAACTCGTCCCCTTGGAAGGGGCCTGGCCCAGGTGCCAGGTTCGGCTGGTCGGCCAGCCTCCTTTGGAGAAAGCAGGCAAGCCGAGCCAGGCTTGCAGTGGCCCTGGCGTGACACCTGCCACCTCAGGCAGAGGGCCTCCCGCGTGCCCTCCATGGCGGGTTTCTCCCCGGAGCCGTGGCCTGGGCACTAGGAAGGCCGGGCCTCCCCGACTCCCGGGAGGAGGGGCTAGCCCAGTTGCGCCCTGGCCCCCAAACCCTCTGGTGCCATCTGCCTGTCTCGGCACTTCTGACTCCACAGAGCCTTTCCTACATCTGGGCTGCCTGCCGTGGCAAAGTGCAGGCGTGGGGTGAGGCCATGGCTTTGTCTTTCCAGGAAAAAATGAGCCCCTGGCCGAAGCAGCAGGCCCAGGCAGAGCCTTGAGCTTGAAGCCCAGTAGGTCTGTGGCCCTCAGGGCCAGAGCCATGCTTTCAAGGCAGGGAAGCGGCCTGCAAGCTGAGTGGGAGTGGGGGAGGGGAGGCAGACAGCTGAAGCCGAGTCCAGAAGGGCGGCGATGGAAGAGCTGCAGCTGGGTCAGAGCCTGGAGGGAGGGCGGGGCCTTCACTGAGGACCCCCCCACCCCCGAGCCCAGCCCTAGGCCCCGGCGGTCGCGCATGCGCCCTTGGCCTGTGCGGTGTGTGGGGGGTTGAACCCAAGCCCGCAGGGCTCCCGGAGCGGCCAGAGAAAGAAGGGCCCATGGAGAGGTAGGCGAGGTGGGCAGGGGGCGCCACCTTACTCTCCTCAGCTCCCTGAGGGAGAGAGACAGAGACAGAGACAGAGAGAGAGATCCCTGACCTCTGAGTCTCTGCCTCCACCGCTGGCTGGTGCCAACTCACGCGCCATCCCACTTCCAGCCATCACCCCCACGCCTGCCCCGGGGCCAGCCCCACCACAGAGAGGCCGGTTGGTTCCTGCTCACCTCTGTGCCGTCCCTTCCCGACCTGACCCCAGTGCAGGGGATAAGCTTCAGACAAGTCTTTCCATGTCCCTCTGCATGACAATAGACTTCCTCCCCTCTCCCATTCCACAGGCCCACCCACCCGGGACATCCACCTTTGTCATTAGCTCAGGAGAGGATGCAAGATGAGAATCTCTGCTATTGTGTGGGGAGACTCAGTTTCCCGGGCATCCCCCATGGACACATGTTCTTCAGCTGGGTCTGATTTTCTCCAGACAAGCTGTCTTGGGAAGGATTTGGCCAGCCCTAAGAACCTGAAGGGAAAGGGCGGAGGGGGGTTCTCTCTCTGCCCCCGACAGCCCCGAGCTGGGTCGGTCCCTCAGACCTGGCCAGGGGCAGCCCATCCCCCGGCGCCCTTCCCCGGGGCATCCAAGGGCAGGCTCGGCGCCAGCCCCACCCCGCTCGCCACTGCCCGACCATCGTCCTCCCTCGGGGGGCCTGGGCAGGACAGGGACCCGGCTGTGGGAGGCCTCCAGATCTCAGGCCTGGCACACCGTTTACCAGGCTGCTTCCTCCTCTGACGGGGGCCCAGCACACGCCCCAGGAGACTTGGCAGCCGCCCCCAGGGCTCTAGCCTCTGGAACTCGTCCCCTTGGAAGGGGCCTGGCCCAGGTGCCAGGTTCGGCTGGTCGGCCAGCCTCCTTTGGAGAAAGCAGGCAAGCCGAGCCAGGCTTGCAGTGGCCCTGGCGTGACACCTGCCACCTCAGGCAGAGGGCCTCCCGCGTGCCCTCCATGGCGGGTTTCTCCCCGGAGCCGTGGCCTGGGCACTAGGAAGGCCGGGCCTCCCCGACTCCCGGGAGGAGGGGCTAGCCCAGTTGCGCCCTGGCCCCCAAACCCTCTGGTGCCATCTGCCTGTCTCGGCACTTCTGACTCCACAGAGCCTTTCCTACATCTGGGCTGCCTGCCGTGGCAAAGTGCAGGCGTGGGGTGAGGCCATGGCTTTGTCTTTCCAGGAAAAAATGAGCCCCTGGCCGAAGCAGCAGGCCCAGGCAGAGCCTTGAGCTTGAAGCCCAGTAGGTCTGTGGCCCTCAGGGCCAGAGCCATGCTTTCAAGGCAGGGAAGCGGCCTGCAAGCTGAGTGGGAGTGGGGGAGGGGAGGGAGGACAGCTGAAGCCGAGTCCAGAAGGGCGGCGATGGAAGAGCTGCAGCTGGGTCAGAGCCTGGAGGGAGGGCGGGGCCTTCACTGAGGACCCCCCCACCCCCGAGCCCAGCCCTAGGCCCCGGCGGTCGCGCATGCGCCCTTGGCCTGTGCGGTGTGTGGGGGGTTGAACCCAAGCCCGCAGGGCTCCCGGAGCGGCCAGAGAAAGAAGGGCCCATGGAGAGGTAGGCGAGGTGGGCAGGGGGCGCCACCTTACTCTCCTCAGCTCCCTGAGGGAGAGAGACAGAGACAGAGAGAGAGATCCCTGACCTCTGAGTCTCTGCCTCCACCGCTGGCTGGTGCCAACTCACGCGCCATCCCACTTCCAGCCATCACCCCCACGCCTGCCCCGGGGCCAGCCCCACCACAGAGAGGCCGGTTGGTTCCTGCTCACCTCTGTGCCGTCCCTTCCCGACCTGACCCCAGTGCAGGGGATAAGCTTCAGACAAGTCTTTCCATGTCCCTCTGCATGACAATAGACTTCCTCCCCTCTCCCATTCCACAGGCCCACCCACCCGGGACATCCACCTTTGTCATTAGCTCAGGAGAGGATGCAAGATGAGAATCTCTGCTATTGTGTGGGGAGACTCAGTTTCCCGGGCTTCCCCCATGGACACATGTTCTTCAGCTGGGTCTGATTTTCTCCAGACAAGCTGTCTTGGGAAGGATTTGGCCAGCCCTAAGAACCTGAAGGGAAAGGGCGGAGGGGGGTTCTCTCTCTGCCCCCGACAGCCCCGAGCTGGGTCGGTCCCTCAGACCTGGCCAGGGGCAGCCCATCCCCCGGCGCCCTTCCCCGGGGCATCCAAGGGCAGGCTCGGCGCCAGCCCCACCCCGCTCGCCACTGCCCGACCATCGTCCTCCCTCGGGGGGCCTGGGCAGGACAGGGACCCGGCTGTGGGAGGCCTCCAGATCTCAGGCCTGGCACACCGTTTACCAGGCTGCTTCCTCCTCTGACGGGGGCCCAGCACACGCCCCAGGAGACTTGGCAGCCGCCCCCAGGGCTCTAGCCTCTGGAACTCGTCCCCTTGGAAGGGGCCTGGCCCAGGTGCCAGGTTCGGCTGGTCGGCCAGCCTCCTTTGGAGAAAGCAGGCAAGCCGAGCCAGGCTTGCAGTGGCCCTGGCGTGACACCTGCCACCTCAGGCAGAGGGCCTCCCGCGTGCCCTCCATGGCGGGTTTCTCCCCGGAGCCGTGGCCTGGGCACTAGGAAGGCCGGGCCTCCCCGACTCCCGGGAGGAGGGGCTAGCCCAGTTGCGCCCTGGCCCCCAAACCCTCTGGTGCCATCTGCCTGTCTCGGCACTTCTGACTCCACAGAGCCTTTCCTACATCTGGGCTGCCTGCCGTGGCAAAGTGCAGGCGTGGGGTGAGGCCATGGCTTTGTCTTTTTCCAGGAAAAAATGAGCCCCAGGCCGAAGCAGCAGGCCCAGGCAGAGCCTTGAGCTTGAAGCCCAGTAGGTCTGTGGCCCTCAGGGCCAGAGCCATGCTTTCAAGGCAGGGAAGCGGCCTGCAAGCTGAGTGGGAGTGGGGGAGGGGAGGGAGACAGCTGAAGCCGAGTCCAGAAGGGCGGCGATGGAAGAGCTGCAGCTGGGTCAGAGCCTGGAGGGAGGGCGGGGCCTTCACTGAGGACCCCCCCACCACCGAGCCCAGCCCTAGGCCCCGGCGGTCGCGCATGTGCCCTTGGCCTGTGCGGTGTGTGGGGGGTTGAACCCAAGCCCGCAGGGCTCCCGGAGCGGCCAGAGAAAGAAGGGCCCATGGAGAGGTAGGCGAGGTGGGCAGGGGGCGCCACCTTACTCTCCTCAGCTCCCTGAGGGAGAGAGACAGAGACAGAGAGAGAGATCCCTGACCTCTGAGTCTCTGCCTCCACCGCTGGCTGGTGCCAACTCACGCGCCATCCCACTTCCAGCCATCACCCCCACGCCTGCCCCGGGGCCAGCCCCACCACAGAGAGGCCGGTTGGTTCCTGCTCACCTCTGTGCCGTCCCTTCCCGACCTGACCCCAGTGCAGGGGATAAGCTTCAGACAAGTCTTTCCATGTCCCTCTGCATGACAATAGACTTCCTCCCCTCTCCCATTCCACAGGCCCACCCACCCGGGACATCCACCTTTGTCATTAGCTCAGGAGAGGATGCAAGATGAGAATCTCTGCTATTGTGTGGGGAGACTCAGTTTCCCGGGCTTCCCCCATGGACACATGTTCTTCAGCTGGGTCTGATTTTCTCCAGACAAGCTGTCTTGGGAAGGATTTGGCCAGCCCTAAGAACCTGAAGGGAAAGGGCGGAGGGGGGTTCTCTCTCTGCCCCCGACAGCCCCGAGCTGGGTCGGTCCCTCAGACCTGGCCAGGGGCAGCCCATCCCCCGGCGCCCTTCCCCGGGGCATCCAAGGGCAGGCTCGGCGCCAGCCCCACCCCGCTCGCCACTGCCCGACCATCGTCCTCCCTCGGGGGGCCTGGGCAGGACAGGGACCCGGCTGTGGGAGGCCTCCAGATCTCAGGCCTGGCACACCGTTTACCAGGCTGCTTCCTCCTCTGACGGGGGCCCAGCACACGCCCCAGGAGACTTGGCAGCCGCCCCCAGGGCTCTAGCCTCTGGAACTCGTCCCCTTGGAAGGGGCCTGGCCCCGGTGCCAGGTTCGGCTGGTCGGCCAGCCTCCTTTGGAGAAAGCAGGCAAGCCGAGCCAGGCTTGCAGTGGCCCTGGCGTGACACCTGCCACCTCAGGCAGAGGGCCTCCCCCGTGCCCTCCATGGCGGGTTTCTCCCCGGAGCCGTGGCCTGGGCACTAGGAAGGCCGGGCCTCCCCGACTCCCGGGAGGAGGGGCTAGCCCAGTTGCGCCCTGGCCCCCAAACCCTCTGGTGCCATCTGCCTGTCTCGGCACTTCTGACTCCACAGAGCCTTTCCTACATCTGGGCTGCCTGCCGTGGCAAAGTGCAGGCGTGGGGTGAGGCCATGGCTTTGTCTTTCCAGGAAAAAATGAGCCCCTGGCCGAAGCAGCAGGCCCAGGCAGAGCCTTGAGCTTGAAGCCCAGTAGGTCTGTGGCCCTCAGGGCCAGAGCCATGCTTTCAAGGCAGGGAAGCGGCCTGCAAGCTGAGTGGGAGTGGGGGAGGGGAGGGAGACAGCTGAAGCCGAGTCCAGAAGGGCGGCGATGGAAGAGCTGCAGCTGGGTCAGAGCCTGGAGGGAGGGCTGGGCCTTCACTGAGGACCCCCCCCCCCCCCGAGGCCAGCCCTAGGCCCCGGCGGTCGCGCATGTGCCCTTGGCCTGTGCGGTGTGTGGGGGGTTGAACCCAAGCCCGCAGGGCTCCCGGAGCGGCCAGAGAAAGAAGGGCCCATGGAGAGGTAGGCGAGGTGGGCAGGGGGCGCCACCTTACTCTCCTCAGCTCCCTGAGGGAGAGAGACAGAGACAGAGACAGAGAGAGAGATCCCTGACCTCTGAGTCTCTGCCTCCACCGCTGGCTGGTGCCAACTCACGCGCCATCCCACTTCCAGCCATCACCCCCACGCCTGCCCCGGGGCCAGCCCCACCACAGAGAGGCCGGTTGGTTCCTGCTCACCTCTGTGCCGTCCCTTCCCGACCTGACCCCAGTGCAGGGGATAAGCTTCAGACAAGTCTTTCCATGTCCCTCTGCATGACAATAGACTTCCTCCCCTCTCCCATTCCACAGGCCCACCCACCCGGGACATCCACCTTTGTCATTAGCTCAGGAGAGGATGCAAGATGAGAATCTCTGCTATTGTGTGGGGAGACTCAGTTTCCCGGGTTTCCCCCATGGACACATGTTCTTCAGCTGGGTCTGATTTTCTCCAGACAAGCTGTCTTGGGAAGGATTTGGCCAGCCCTAAGAACCTGAAGGGAAAGGGCGGAGGGGGGTTCTCTCTCTGCCCCCGACAGCCCCGAGCTGGGTCGGTCCCTCAGACCTGGCCAGGGGCAGCCCATCCCCCGGCGCCCTTCCCCGGGGCATCCAAGGGCAGGCTCCGCGCCAGCCCCACCCCGCTCGCCACTGCCCGACCATCGTCCTCCCTCGGGGGGCCTGGGCAGGACAGGGACCCGGCTGTGGGAGGCCTCCAGATCTCAGGCCTGGCACACCGTTTACCAGGCTGCTTCCTCCTCTGACGGGGGCCCAGCACACGCCCCAGGAGACTTGGCAGCCGCCCCCAGGGCTCTAGCCTCTGGAACTCGTCCCCTTGGAAGGGGCCTGGCCCAGGTGCCAGGTTCGGCTGGTCGGCCAGCCTCCTTTGGAGAAAGCAGGCAAGCCGAGCCAGGCTTGCAGTGGCCCTGGCGTGACACCTGCCACCTCAGGCAGAGGGCCTCCCGCGTGCCCTCCATGGCGGGTTTCTCCCCGGAGCCGTGGCCTGGGCACTAGGAAGGCCGGGCCTCCCCGACTCCCGGGAGGAGGGGCTAGCCCAGTTGCGCCCTGGCCCCCAAACCCTCTGGTGCCATCTGCCTGTCTCGGCACTTCTGACTCCACAGAGCCTTTCCTACATCTGGGCTGCCTGCCGTGGCAAAGTGCAGGCGTGGGGTGAGGCCATGGCTTTGTCTTTCCAGGAAAAAATGAGCCCCTGGCCGAAGCAGCAGGCCCAGGCAGAGCCTTGAGCTTGAAGCCCAGTAGGTCTGTGGCCCTCAGGGCCAGAGCCATGCTTTCAAGGCAGGGAAGCGGCCTGCAAGCTGAGTGGGAGTGGGGGAGGGGAGGCAGACAGCTGAAGCCGAGTCCAGAAGGGCGGCGATGGAAGAGCTGCAGCTGGGTCAGAGCCTGGAGGGAGGGCGGGGCCTTCACTGAGGACCCCCCCACCCCCGAGCCCAGCCCTAGGCCCCGGCGGTCGCGCATGCGCCCTTGGCCTGTGCGGTGTGTGGGGGGTTGAACCCAAGCCCGCAGGGCTCCCGGAGCGGCCAGAGAAAGAAGGGCCCATGGAGAGGTAGGCGAGGTGGGCAGGGGGCGCCACCTTACTCTCCTCAGCTCCCTGAGGGAGAGAGACAGAGACAGAGACAGAGAGAGAGATCCCTGACCTCTGAGTCTCTGCCTCCACCGCTGGCTGGTGCCAACTCACGCGCCATCCCACTTCCAGCCATCACCCCCACGCCTGCCCCGGGGCCAGCCCCACCACAGAGAGGCCGGTTGGTTCCTGCTCACCTCTGTGCCGTCCCTTCCCGACCTGACCCCAGTGCAGGGGATAAGCTTCAGACAAGTCTTTCCATGTCCCTCTGCATGACAATAGACTTCCTCCCCTCTCCCATTCCACAGGCCCACCCACCCGGGACATCCACCTTTGTCATTAGCTCAGGAGAGGATGCAAGATGAGAATCTCTGCTATTGTGTGGGGAGACTCAGTTTCCCGGGCATCCCCCATGGACACATGTTCTTCAGCTGGGTCTGATTTTCTCCAGACAAGCTGTCTTGGGAAGGATTTGGCCAGCCCTAAGAACCTGAAGGGAAAGGGCGGAGGGGGGTTCTCTCTCTGCCCCCGACAGCCCCGAGCTGGGTCGGTCCCTCAGACCTGGCCAGGGGCAGCCCATCCCCCGGCGCCCTTCCCCGGGGCATCCAAGGGCAGGCTCGGCGCCAGCCCCACCCCGCTCGCCACTGCCCGACCATCGTCCTCCCTCGGGGGGCCTGGGCAGGACAGGGACCCGGCTGTGGGAGGCCTCCAGATCTCAGGCCTGGCACACCGTTTACCAGGCTGCTTCCTCCTCTGACGGGGGCCCAGCACACGCCCCAGGAGACTTGGCAGCCGCCCCCAGGGCTCTAGCCTCTGGAACTCGTCCCCTTGGAAGGGGCCTGGCCCAGGTGCCAGGTTCGGCTGGTCGGCCAGCCTCCTTTGGAGAAAGCAGGCAAGCCGAGCCAGGCTTGCAGTGGCCCTGGCGTGACACCTGCCACCTCAGGCAGAGGGCCTCCCGCGTGCCCTCCATGGCGGGTTTCTCCCCGGAGCCGTGGCCTGGGCACTAGGAAGGCCGGGCCTCCCCGACTCCCGGGAGGAGGGGCTAGCCCAGTTGCGCCCTGGCCCCCAAACCCTCTGGTGCCATCTGCCTGTCTCGGCACTTCTGACTCCACAGAGCCTTTCCTACATCTGGGCTGCCTGCCGTGGCAAAGTGCAGGCGTGGGGTGAGGCCATGGCTTTGTCTTTCCAGGAAAAAATGAGCCCCTGGCCGAAGCAGCAGGCCCAGGCAGAGCCTTGAGCTTGAAGCCCAGTAGGTCTGTGGCCCTCAGGGCCAGAGCCATGCTTTCAAGGCAGGGAAGCGGCCTGCAAGCTGAGTGGGAGTGGGGGAGGGGAGGGAGACAGCTGAAGCCGAGTCCAGAAGGGCGGCGATGGAAGAGCTGCAGCTGGGTCAGAGCCTGGAGGGAGGGCGGGGCCTTCACTGAGGACCCCCCCACCCCCGAGCCCAGCCCTAGGCCCCGGCGGTCGCGCATGCGCCCTTGGCCTGTGCGGTGTGTGGGGGGTTGAACCCAAGCCCGCAGGGCTCCCGGAGCGGCCAGAGAAAGAAGGGCCCATGGAGAGGTAGGCGAGGTGGGCAGGGGGCGCCACCTTACTCTCCTCAGCTCCCTGAGGGAGAGAGACAGAGACAGAGACAGAGAGAGAGATCCCTGACCTCTGAGTCTCTGCCTCCACCGCTGGCTGGTGCCAACTCACGCGCCATCCCACTTCCAGCCATCACCCCCACGCCTGCCCCGGGGCCAGCCCCACCACAGAGAGGCCGGTTGGTTCCTGCTCACCTCTGTGCCGTCCCTTCCCGACCTGACCCCAGTGCAGGGGATAAGCTTCAGACAAGTCTTTCCATGTCCCTCTGCATGACAATAGACTTCCTCCCCTCTCCCATTCCACAGGCCCACCCACCCGGGACATCCACCTTTGTCATTAGCTCAGGAGAGGATGCAAGATGAGAATCTCTGCTATTGTGTGGGGAGACTCAGTTTCCCGGGCATCCCCCATGGACACATGTTCTTCAGCTGGGTCTGATTTTCTCCAGACAAGCTGTCTTGGGAAGGATTTGGCCAGCCCTAAGAACCTGAAGGGAAAGGGCGGAGGGGGGTTCTCTCTCTGCCCCCGACAGCCCCGAGCTGGGTCGGTCCCTCAGACCTGGCCAGGGGCAGCCCATCCCCCGGCGCCCTTCCCCGGGGCATCCAAGGGCAGGCTCGGCGCCAGCCCCACCCCGCTCGCCACTGCCCGACCATCGTCCTCCCTCGGGGGGCCTGGGCAGGACAGGGACCCGGCTGTGGGAGGCCTCCAGATCTCAGGCCTGGCACACCGTTTACCAGGCTGCTTCCTCCTCTGACGGGGGCCCAGCACACGCCCCAGGAGACTTGGCAGCCGCCCCCAGGGCTCTAGCCTCTGGAACTCGTCCCCTTGGAAGGGGCCTGGCCCAGGTGCCAGGTTCGGCTGGTCGGCCAGCCTCCTTTGGAGAAAGCAGGCAAGCCGAGCCAGGCTTGCAGTGGCCCTGGCGTGACACCTGCCACCTCAGGCAGAGGGCCTCCCGCGTGCCCTCCATGGCGGGTTTCTCCCCGGAGCCGTGGCCTGGGCACTAGGAAGGCCGGGCCTCCCCGACTCCCGGGAGGAGGGGCTAGCCCAGTTGCGCCCTGGCCCCCAAACCCTCTGGTGCCATCTGCCTGTCTCGGCACTTCTGACTCCACAGAGCCTTTCCTACATCTGGGCTGCCTGCCGTGGCAAAGTGCAGGCGTGGGGTGAGGCCATGGCTTTGTCTTTCCAGGAAAAAATGAGCCCCTGGCCGAAGCAGCAGGCCCAGGCAGAGCCTTGAGCTTGAAGCCCAGTAGGTCTGTGGCCCTCAGGGCCAGAGCCATGCTTTCAAGGCAGGGAAGCGGCCTGCAAGCTGAGTGGGAGTGGGGGAGGGGAGGGAGACAGCTGAAGCCGAGTCCAGAAGGGCGGCGATGGAAGAGCTGCAGCTGGGTCAGAGCCTGGAGGGAGGGCGGGGCCTTCACTGAGGACCCCCCCACCACCGAGCCCAGCCCTAGGCCCCCGGCGGTCGCGCATGCGCCCTTGGCCTGTGCGGTGTGTGGGGGGTTGAACCCAAGCCCGCAGGGCTCCCGGAGCGGCCAGAGAAAGAAGGGCCCATGGAGAGGTAGGCGAGGTGGGCAGGGGGCGCCACCTTACTCTCCTCAGCTCCCTGAGGGAGAGAGACAGAGACAGAGAGAGAGATCCCTGACCTCTGAGTCTCTGCCTCCACCGCTGGCTGGTGCCAACTCACGCGCCATCCCACTTCCAGCCATCACCCCCACGCCTGCCCCGGGGCCAGCCCCACCACAGAGAGGCCGGTTGGTTCCTGCTCACCTCTGTGCCGTCCCTTCCCGACCTGACCCCAGTGCAGGGGATAAGCTTCAGACAAGTCTTTCCATGTCCCTCTGCATGACAATAGACTTCCTCCCCTCTCCCATTCCACAGGCCCACCCACCCGGGACATCCACCTTTGTCATTAGCTCAGGAGAGGATGCAAGATGAGAATCTCTGCTATTGTGTGGGGAGACTCAGTTTCCCGGGCATCCCCCATGGACACATGTTCTTCAGCTGGGTCTGATTTTCTCCAGACAAGCTGTCTTGGGAAGGATTTGGCCAGCCCTAAGAACCTGAAGGGAAAGGGCGGAGGGGGGTTCTCTCTCTGACCCCGACAGCCCCGAGCTGGGTCGGTCCCTCAGACCCTGGCCAGGGGCAGCCCATCCCCCGGCGCCCTTCCCCGGGGCATCCAAGGGCAGGCTCGGCGCCAGCCCCACCCCGCTCGCCACTGCCCCGACCATCGTCCTCCCTCGGGGGGCCTGGGCAGGACAGGGGACCCCGGCTGTGGGAGGGCCTCCAGATCTCAGGCCTGGCACACCGTTTACCAGGCTGCTTCCTCCTCTGACGGGGGCCCAGCACACGCCCCAGGAGACTTGGCAGCCGCCCCCAGGGCTCTAGCCTCTGGAACTCGTCCCCTTGGAAGGGGCCTGGCCCAGGTGCCAGGTTCGGCTGGTCGGCCAGCCTCCTTTGGAGAAAGCAGGCAAGCCGAGCCAGGCTTGCAGTGGCCCTGGCGTGACACCTGCCACCTCAGGCAGAGGGCCTCCCGCGTGCCCTCCATGGCGGGTTTCTCCCCGGTGCCGTGGCCTGGGCACTAGGAAGGCCGGGCCTCCCCGACTCCCGGGAGGAGGGGCTAGCCCAGTTGCGCCCTGGCCCCCAAACCCTCTGGTGCCATCTGCCTGTCTCGGCACTTCTGACTCCACAGAGCCTTTCCTACATCTGGGCTGCCTGCCGTGGCAAAGTGCAGGCGTGGGGTGAGGCCATGGCTTTGTCTTTCCAGGAAAAAATGAGCCCCTGGCCGAAGCAGCAGGCCCAGGCAGAGCCTTGAGCTTGAAGCCCAGTAGGTCTGTGGCCCTCAGGGCCAGAGCCATGCTTTCAAGGCAGGGAAGCGGCCTGCAAGCTGAGTGGGAGTGGGGGAGGGGAGGGAGACAGCTGAAGCCGAGTCCAGAAGGGCGGCGATGGAAGAGCTGCAGCTGGGTCAGAGCCTGGAGGGAGGGCGGGGCCTTCACTGAGGACCCCCCCACCCCCGAGCCCAGCCCTAGGCCCCGGCGGTCGCGCATGCGCCCTTGGCCTGTGCGGTGTGTGGGGGGTTGAACCCAAGCCCGCAGGGCTCCCGGAGCGGCCAGAGAAAGAAGGGCCCATGGAGAGGTAGGCGAGGTGGGCAGGGGGCGCCACCTTACTCTCCTCAGCTCCCTGAGGGAGAGAGACAGAGACAGAGACAGAGAGAGAGATCCCTGACCTCTGAGTCTCTGCCTCCACCGCTGGCTGGTGCCAACTCACGCGCCATCCCACTTCCAGCCATCACCCCCACGCCTGCCCCGGGGCCAGCCCCACCACAGAGAGGCCGGTTGGTTCCTGCTCACCTCTGTGCCGTCCCTTCCCGACCTGACCCCAGTGCAGGGGATAAGCTTCAGACAAGTCTTTCCATGTCCCTCTGCATGACAATAGACTTCCTCCCCTCTCCCATTCCACAGGCCCACCCACCCGGGACATCCACCTTTGTCATTAGCTCAGGAGAGGATGCAAGATGAGAATCTCTGCTATTGTGTGGGGAGACTCAGTTTCCCGGGCATCCCCCATGGACACATGTTCTTCAGCTGGGTCTGATTTTCTCCAGACAAGCTGTCTTGGGAAGGATTTGGCCAGCCCTAAGAACCTGAAGGGAAAGGGCGGAGGGGGGTTCTCTCTCTGCCCCCGACAGCCCCGAGCTGGGTCGGTCCCTCAGACCTGGCCAGGGGCAGCCCATCCCCCGGCGCCCTTCCCCGGGGCATCCAAGGGCAGGCTCGGCGCCAGCCCCACCCCGCTCGCCACTGCCCGACCATCGTCCCTCCCTCGGGGGGCCTGGGCAGGACAGGGACCCGGCTGTGGGAGGCCTCCAGATCTCAGGCCTGGCACACCGTTTACCAGGCTGCTTCCTCCTCTGACGGGGGCCCAGCACACGCCCCAGGAGACTTGGCAGCCGCCCCCAGGGCTCTAGCCTCTGGAACTCGTCCCCTTGGAAGGGGCCTGGCCCAGGTGCCAGGTTCGGCTGGTCGGCCAGCCTCCTTTGGAGAAAGCAGGCAAGCCGAGCCAGGCTTGCAGTGGCCCTGGCGTGACACCTGCCACCTCAGGCAGAGGGCCTCCCGCGTGCCCTCCATGGCGGGTTCTCTCCCCGGAGCCGTGGCCTGGGCACTAGGAAGGCCGGGCCTCCCCCGACTCCCGGGAGGAGGGGCTAGCCCAGTTGCGCCCTGGCCCCCAAACCCTCTGGTGCCATCTGCCTGTCTCGGCACTTCTGACTCCACAGAGCCTTTCCTACATCTGGGCTGCCTGCCGTGGCAAAGTGCAGGCGTGGGGTGAGGCCATGGCTTTGTCTTTCCAGGAAAAAATGAGCCCCTGGCCGAAGCAGCAGGCCCAGGCAGAGCCTTGAGCTTGAAGCCCAGTAGGTCTGTGGCCCTCAGGGCCAGAGCCATGCTTTCAAGGCAGGGAAGCGGCCTGCAAGCTGAGTGGGAGTGGGGGAGGGGAGGGAGACAGCTGAAGCCGAGTCCAGAAGGGCGGCGATGGAAGAGCTGCAGCTGGGTCAGAGCCTGGAGGGAGGGCGGGGCCTTCACTGAGGACCCCCCCACCACCGAGCCCAGCCCTAGGCCCCGGCGGTCGCGCATGCGCCCTTGGCCTGTGCGGTGTGTGGGGGGTTGAACCCAAGCCCGCAGGGCTCCCGGAGCGGCCAGAGAAAGAAGGGCCCATGGAGAGGTAGGCGAGGTGGGCAGGGGGCGCCACCTTACTCTCCTCAGCTCCCTGAGGGAGAGAGACAGAGACAGAGAGAGAGATCCCTGACCTCTGAGTCTCTGCCTCCACCGCTGGCTGGTGCCAACTCACGCGCCATCCCACTTCCAGCCATCACCCCCACGCCTGCCCCGGGGCCAGCCCCACCACAGAGAGGCCGGTTGGTTCCTGCTCACCTCTGTGCCGTCCCTTCCCGACCTGACCCCAGTGCAGGGGATAAGCTTCAGACAAGTCTTTCCATGTCCCTCTGCATGACAATAGACTTCCTCCCCTCTCCCATTCCACAGGCCCACCCACCCGGGACATCCACCTTTGTCATTAGCTCAGGAGAGGATGCAAGATGAGAATCTCTGCTATTGTGTGGGAGACTCAGTTTCCCGGGCTTCCC